>NW_028134971.1:0-108000 GCF_964662115.1 Mustela nivalis | reverse complement strand
TGAAGGTGCCATCATGGACACATACTCCAGCCTCAGCCAACGTCTGATCCTCAGCCTGACTTCAGATGCAGGAGATTTTGATTCAGCCTCTGCAGAGTGGGCCTGCTCTGCCCTTGGTTCCAATCCTCACACTAGCTTGTGTTTTCAGACTTCCGTCCTCACACTCCTGGCCCACAAACCCTCCCTACTGGGAATTCTGGGGCCACAATGAAGCACTGTGCCTGCCTCCCAAGAGAAAAACATTGTCTATGGCGCTGCCCAGAAACCCCAAATGAGGATCAAACTGCTTGGCCCTCGGCAACACCCCAATTGCCTAGGCTACCTTAAACAGTGATGCTCTGTCGCAAATAGCCTGAGCCCAGACCTTCCAACAGACACCGACACAGCTGGCTGCACACCCAGCACATTGGACCCGCCACTGCCTTAGGCCACCATCCATTCCCAACCTGGGTTTTCAGTCATCGGAACCTAGACCTTATCTCCAATCCCTGCACAGGGGGGAACCTGATGCACAAGTCAGAACCCCTCCTTCCCCCTGGCAAGAAACCTTGCTGCTGGCAGTGAGTCAAACCTTCAGTGTAGGAGAAAACGGCATGGCCCATGAGGCCACGCCCAAGCGTGAGGGCCGCCTTGGGCACAAACACACATTGTGACCCTCAGCGTGAGTACCTTATTCAAGTAACGCCTCTCAGTGACTGGACCAAGAGCCCGCATATGTGGCTTGCCATGCCCATAGGCACCCAGGACTAACTAGATGGTGTGTATTCCAGTTGAGGGAACCCACTGCTGTGCTCTAGAGCCCCTCTCCTGGGGGGTCCCCTGTGGCAGAAAACAGTACTCTTCATTCCCACAGAATGAACACAAACACTTGGGAGCTTGGACAATCCCCTGAGAGGAAGGCTCTTCCTCGGCCTCTGAGACAACCCCTACCCTGACCGGACACTGTAAACGCAACACCCAGAGACAAAATCCTGAGTGACTGCCTCCCACTTGCCCTACTTTGATTTCCAGAGGATCTCCCCTCACGGACTAGAGATCAGGCCTGCCATTACATTGGCCCCTAGCTGAGCCAAGTTTGCTTTTTCAGACATCTGTCCCCACAGCCCTGGCAAACAGAGCCTCTAGGCTGGGTCCTCTGGAGCCATACCACAGGGCCGTGCCTGCTCTCTCCTGGGAAACTGTGTCCATTCCTTTGGCCACACACCTCCAGAATATGAGAAACCTCAAGGCCTCCGAGGACATCCCACTACTGGGAGCCTCACTGGACTCACAGGGGCATTCGGACACAAGCTGAGCAGCTACATCCATGAATGCATGCACACAGATGACAACAGAGATAGAAGGTTGAGCCGGACAGGCCTTTAGGCCGTAGTCTCAACTCTTGCTTTGGTTTCCAGGTGTCACTCCTCAGAGGCTTTGGTTCGAAGAACAGGGTATGGGGCTTTCCTGAGGCACGGAACAGAACTCCTCTCGTCTCCACATGGGAAGTTTCCTTGTTGGAGCCGTGTCAAACACCTCATGTTGGAGAATCCTGCAGAGTCCCTGAGCCACCTCCACATTCCAAGGTCTCCCAGGCCACCAAGCCACAGTAGGACTCATCTTCAGGAGAGTCCATTTCAACTCTCCCCTCTGGGTAGCTCACCCAGGAGCCCGCAGATTGAGCCTGCCTTGTCCTGACTAAAGAGTGGGAATATGAGGTGGCGTTCCCAGGCATCCATGCTTAGACACCTGCTCTCGAGTCTTTCCATATGGGGCCTCTTGGAACCATCCAATAGGACTCGACTGTCGTGCAGAAGGTAACCTTCAGTTTTGGAGCCGTTCACAAATCCCATCGTAGGCAAAACTTTCTGGCCTCATGAAGCCCACACACCCTTCAGGAAGAGGCCATGCTGGACAAGAACTCTAGCCTGAGGCACGTCTCATAGTTGACATGACCTCAGTGCAGGAGATCCCGATTCAGCCTCTGCAGAGTGGGCATGCCGTGACCTCGGTCCCAAACCTCACGCTAGCTTGTGTTTTCAGACTTCCTTCCTCACACTCCTGGCAAACAAGCCCTCCGGACTAGGAACTCCGGAACCAAAACCCAGCCCAGTGTCTGCCCAACGGAAGAAAAACGTTTCCCTGTGGGGCTCTCCAGAAAACCCAGATGAGGATCAACCTGCTCGGGCCTCGACGGTACCCGAACTGGATAGGCTGCTCTGGGCACTCATGCTCTGCCTGACACAGCCTGAAGCCAGACGTCCAGACAGACAAGGAGACAGCTGGCCGCACACCCAGCACTTCGGACACGCCATGGTCTTATGCCGTCACCTCATCCTAACCTTGGTTTGCAGATATCTGAACCTAGACATTATATCAATTCTCCACACAGCTGGGTATAGCAAGCACAAAACAGAACTCCTCCTTCCCCATGGCTGTCAAGCTTGCTCTTGGCATGGAGTCACACCTTCAGGGTGGGAGAAACCTTCATGGCCCCTGATGCCACGCCCAAACTTGAGTGGTGCTTGGGCACAAATTCACACTGTGATCCTCAGCATGAGCCCCATGTCAAAGAAAGGCCTGTCAGGGCCTGGACCAAGAGCCCACATATGGGGCTTGCCAAGCCCCTATGCACCCAATCCTCACCACGGTTTGAATTTTCCAGTCGCCCCGCCCGTTCCTGGAGCTCTGCTCTGGAATCCCTTTCTTGGAGAGACCCATGAGCCAGACAACACGACTCCACCCTTCCCACAAAATGACCCCAAACTCTTGGGAGCTGGGACAAATCCCCAGAGAGGGATACTCGTCCACAGTACCTGAGGCCACCGCTCCAATCCACGGCTATCCCGGACACAACATCCAGAGACAAAAGCCTGAAGGAACGCCTCCCACTCGCCCTTGTTTCAGAGGCCCAGGAGCTCCCTCTCGGGCTGTACATCCGGCCTGCCATACCCTAGGCGCCACTCCTAAGCTGAGTTTGTGTATTCAGACTTCTGTGCCCACAGCCTGGACCCACACACCTCCAGGCTAGGGCCTCTAGGGCCACAGCGAAAGATTGTGCCTGCCCTCTCCAAGGAAAGTGTGCCCAATCCATTGACCACAACACTACAGGTTAGGGAAAAGCTCCAAGGCCCCTGAGGCCATCAATAGTGTAGGCCCCCTTGGACTAAGAGGGGCTCTCTGACACCAGCGGAGCAACTATCTCCACTTAGACTCTCAGACAGTGTCCCCAGAGACAGAAGGTTGAAATGGACAGGCCTCCAGGCCCTAATCTGAACCTTAGCTTTGGTTTCCATGTTTCCGTTCTCAGAGGACTGTTTTCGTAGACCAGCACATGGGGCTTTTCTGAGGCACCAAACCAAACATCTCTCATCTCCACATGGGCAGCTTTCTTACTGGGATGTATCAAACACTTCAGGTAGGAGAGTTCCGCAGGGCCACTGAACAACCAGCACATTCCAAGGTCTCCATGGACCCAAACGCACATTATGACGCATCCTCAGGAGAGGCCATTTCAACTCAGCCCCCTGGGTCGCGTGTTCCAGAGGCAGCAGATCAAACATATCTTGTCGCTAATAGCCAATGGGAATGCGAGGCATGCTGTACAGGGATCCATCCTTCGAACCCTGCTCTCCAGTCCTTCCATATGGTATGTCCTGGAGCCATGCAACAGGACTCGAATGTCCCGCAGAAGGAAACCTTGTGGTTTGGGGCAACCTCCAAACTCAGCGTGGGAAAACTTCCTTGGCCTCATGAGGCCCCCACTTCATGAAGGTGCCATCATGGACACATACTCCAGCCTCAGCCAACGTCTGATCCTCAGCCTGACTTCAGATGCAGGAGATTTTGATTCAGCCTCTGCAGAGTGGGCCTGCTCTGCCCTTGGTTCCAATCCTCACACTAGCTTGTGTTTTCAGACTTCCGTCCTCACACTCCTGGCCCACAAACCCTCCCTACTGGGAATTCTGGGGCCACAATGAAGCACTGTGCCTGCCTCCCAAGAGAAAAACATTGTCTATGGCGCTGCCCAGAAACCCCAAATGAGGATCAAACTGCTTGGCCCTCGGCAACACCCCAATTGCCTAGGCTACCTTAAACAGTGATGCTCTGTCGCAAATAGCCTGAGCCCAGACCTTCCAACAGACACCGACACAGCTGGCTGCACACCCAGCACATTGGACCCGCCACTGCCTTAGGCCACCATCCATTCCCAACCTGGGTTTTCAGTCATCGGAACCTAGACCTTATCTCCAATCCCTGCAAAGGGGGGAACCTGATGCACAAGTCAGAACCCCTCCTTCCCCCTGGCAAGAAACCTTGCTGCTGGCAGTGAGTCAAACCTTCAGTGTAGGAGAAAACGGCATGGCCCATGAGGCCACGCCCAAGCGTGAGGGCCGCCTTGGGCACAAACACACATTGTGACCCTCAGCGTGAGTACCTTATTCAAGTAACGCCTCTCAGTGACTGGACCAAGAGCCCGCATATGTGGCTTGCCATGCCCATAGGCACCCAGGACTAACTAGATGGTGTGTATTCCAGTTGAGGGAACCCACTGCTGTGCTCTAGAGCCCCTCTCCTGGGGGGTCCCCTGTGGCAGAAAACAGTACTCTTCATTCCCACAGAATGAACACAAACACTTGGGAGCTTGGACAATCCCCTGAGAGGAAGGCTCTTCCTCGGCCTCTGAGACAACCCCTACCCTGACCGGACACTGTAAACGCAACACCCAGAGACAAAATCCTGAGTGACTGCCTCCCACTTGCCCTACTTTGATTTCCAGAGGATCTCCCCTCACGGACTAGAGATCAGGCCTGCCATTACATTGGCCCCTAGCTGAGCCAAGTTTGCTTTTTCAGACATCTGTCCCCACAGCCCTGGCAAACAGAGCCTCTAGGCTGGGTCCTCTGGAGCCATACCACAGGGCCGTGCCTGCTCTCTCCTGGGAAACTGTGTCCATTCCTTTGGCCACACACCTCCAGAATATGAGAAACCTCAAGGCCTCCGAGGATATACCACTACTGGGAGCCTCACTGGACTCACAGGGGCATTCGGACACAAGCTGAGCAGCTACATCCATGAATGCATGCACACAGATGACAACAGAGATAGAAGGTTGAGCCGGACAGGCCTTTAGGCCGTAGTCTCAACTCTTGCTTTGGTTTCCAGGTGTCACTCCTCAGAGGCTTTGGTTCGAAGAACAGGGTATGGGGCTTTCCTGAGGCACGGAACAGAACTCCTCTCGTCTCCACATGGGAAGTTTCCTTGTTGGAGCCGTGTCAAACACCTCATGTTGGAGAATCCTGCAGAGTCCCTGAGCCACCTCCACATTCCAAGGTCTCCCACGCCACCAAGCCACAGTAGGACTCATCTTCAGGAGAGTCCATTTCAACTCTCCCCTCTGGGTAGCTCACCCAGGAGCCCGCAGATTGAGCCTGCCTTGTCCTGACTAAAGAGTGGGAATATGAGGTGGCGTTCCCAGGCATCCATGCTTAGACACCTGCTCTCGAGTCTTTCCATATGGGGCCTCTTGGAACCATCCAATAGGACTCGACTGTCGTGCAGAAGGTAACCTTCAGTTTTGGAGCCGTTCACAAATCCCATCGTAGGCAAAACTTTCTGGCCTCATGAAGCCCACACACCCTTCAGGAAGAGGCCATGCTGGACAAGAACTCTAGCCTGAGGCAAGTCTCATAGTTGACATGACCTCAGTGCAGGAGATCCCGATTCAGCCTCTGCAGAGTGGGCATGCCGTGACCTCGGTCCCAAACCTCACGCTAGCTTGTGTTTTCAGACTTCCTTCCTCACACTCCTGGCAAACAAGCCCTCCGGACTAGGAACTCCGGAACCAAAACCCAGCCCAGTGTCTGCCCAACGGAAGAAAAACGTTTCCCTGTGGGGCTCTCCAGAAAACCCAGATGAGGATCAACCTGCTCGGGCCTCGACGGTACCCGAACTGGATAGGCTGCTCTGGGCACTCATGCTCTGCCTGACACAGCCTGAAGCCAGACGTCCAGACAGACAAGGAGACAGCTGGCCGCACACCCAGCACTTCGGACACGCCATGGTCTTATGCCGTCACCTCATCCTAACCTTGGTTTTCAGATATCTGAACCTAGACATTATATCAATTCTCCACACAGCTGGGTATAGCAAGCACAAAACAGAACTCCTCCTTCCCCATGGCTGTCAAGCTTGCTCTTGGCATGGAGTCACACCTTCAGGGTGGGAGAAACCTTCATGGCCCCTGATGCCACGCCCAAACTTGAGTGCTGCTTGGGCACAAATTCACACTGTGATCCTCAGCATGAGCCCCATGTCAAAGAAAGGCCTGTCAGGGCCTGGACCAAGAGCCCACATATGGGGCTTGCCAAGCCCCTATGCACCCAATCCTCACCACGGTTTGAATTTTCCAGTCGCCCCGCCCGTACCTGGAGCTCTGCTCTGGAATCCCTTTCTTGGAGAGACCCATGAGCCAGACAACACGACTCCACCCTTCCCACAAAATGACCCCAAACTCTTGGGAGCTGGGACAAATCCCCAGAGAGGGATACTCGTCCACAGTAACTGAGGCCACCGCTCCAATCCACGGCTATCCCGGACACAACATCCAGAGACAAAAGCCTGAAGGAACGCCTCCCACTCGCCCTTGTTTCAGAGGCCCAGGAGCTCCCTCTCGGGCTGTACATCCGGCCTGCCATACCCTAGGCGCCACTCCTAAGCTGAGTTTGTGTATTCAGACTTCTGTGCCCACAGCCTGGACCCACACACCTCCAGGCTAGGGCCTCTAGGGCCACAGCGAAAGATTGTGCCTGCCCTCTCCAAGGAAAGTGTGCCCAATCCATTGACCACAACACTACAGGTTAGGGAAAAGCTCCAAGGCCCCTGAGGCCATCAATAGTGTAGGCCCCCTTGGACTAAGAGGGGCTCTCTGACACCAGCGGAGCAACTATCTCCACTTAGACTCTCAGACAGTGTCCCCAGAGACAGAAGGTTGAAATGGACAGGCCTCCAGGCCCTAATCTGAACCTTAGCTTTGGTTTCCATGTTTCCGTTCTCAGAGGACTGTTTTCGTAGACCAGCACATGGGGCTTTTCTGAGGCACCAAACCAAACATCTCTCATCTCCACATGGGCAGCTTTCTTACTGGGATGTATCAAACACTTCAGGTAGGAGAGTTCCGCAGGGCCACTGAACAACCAGCACATTCCAAGGTCTCCATGGACCCAAACGCACATTATGACGCATCCTCAGGAGAGGCCATTTCAACTCAGCCCCCTGGGTCGCGTGTTCCAGAGGCAGCAGATCAAACATATCTTGTCGCTAATAGCCAATGGGAATGCGAGGCATGCTGTACAGGGATCCATCCTTCGAACCCTGCTCTCCAGTCCTTCCATATGGTATGTCCTGGAGCCATGCAACAGGACTCGAATGTCCCGCAGAAGGAAACCTTGTGGTTTGGGGCAACCTCCAAACTCAGCGTGGGAAAACTTCCTTGGCCTCATGAGGCCCCCACTTCATGAAGGTGCCATCATGGACACATACTCCAGCCTCAGCCAACGTCTGATCCTCAGCCTGACTTCAGATGCAGGAGATTTTGATTCAGCCTCTGCAGAGTGGGCCTGCTCTGCCCTTGGTTCCAATCCTCACACTAGCTTGTGTTTTCAGACTTCCGTCCTCACACTCCTGGCCCACAAACCCTCCCTACTGGGAATTCTGGGGCCACAATGAAGCACTGTGCCTGCCTCCCAAGAGAAAAACATTGTCTATGGCGCTGCCCAGAAACCCCAAATGAGGATCAAACTGCTTGGCCCTCGGCAACACCCCAATTGCCTAGGCTACCTTAAACAGTGATGCTCTGTCGCAAATAGCCTGAGCCCAGACCTTCCAACAGACACCGACACAGCTGGCTGCACACCCAGCACATTGGACCCGCCACTGCCTTAGGCCACCATCCATTCCCAACCTGGGTTTTCAGTCATCGGAACCTAGACCTTATCTCCAATCCCTGCAAAGGGGGGAACCTGATGCACAAGTCAGAACCCCTCCTTCCCCCTGGCAAGAAACCTTGCTGCTGGCAGTGAGTCAAACCTTCAGTGTAGGAGAAAACGGCATGGCCCATGAGGCCACGCCCAAGCGTGAGGGCCGCCTTGGGCACAAACACACATTGTGACCCTCAGCGTGAGTACCTTATTCAAGTAACGCCTCTCAGTGACTGGACCAACAGCCCGCATATGTGGCTTGCCATGCCCATAGGCACCCAGGACTAACTAGATGGTGTGTATTCCAGTTGAGGGAACCCACTGCTGTGCTCTAGAGCCCCTCTCCTGGGGGGTCCCCTGTGGCAGAAAACAGTACTCTTCATTCCCACAGAATGAACACAAACACTTGGGAGCTTGGACAATCCCCTGAGAGGAAGGCTCTTCCTCGGCCTCTGAGACAACCCCTACCCTGACCGGACACTGTAAACGCAACACCCAGAGACAAAATCCTGAGTGACTGCCTCCCACTTGCCCTACTTTGATTTCCAGAGGATCTCCCCTCACGGACTAGAGATCAGGCCTGCCATTACATTGGCCCCTAGCTGAGCCAAGTTTGCTTTTTCAGACATCTGTCCCCACAGCCCTGGCAAACAGAGCCTCTAGGCTGGGTCCTCTGGAGCCATACCACAGGGCCGTGCCTGCTCTCTCCTGGGAAACTGTGTCCATTCCTTTGGCCACACACCTCCAGAATATGAGAAACCTCAAGGCCTCCGAGGATATACCACTACTGGGAGCCTCACTGGACTCACAGGGGCATTCGGACACAAGCTGAGCAGCTACATCCATGAATGCATGCACACAGATGACAACAGAGATAGAAGGTTGAGCCGGACAGGCCTTTAGGCCGTAGTCTCAACTCTTGCTTTGGTTTCCAGGTGTCACTCCTCAGAGGCTTTGGTTCGAAGAACAGGGTATGGGGCTTTCCTGAGGCACGGAACAGAACTCCTCTCGTCTCCACATGGGAAGTTTCCTTGTTGGAGCCGTGTCAAACACCTCATGTTGGAGAATCCTGCAGAGTCCCTGAGCCACCTCCACATTCCAAGGTCTCCCACGCCACCAAGCCACAGTAGGACTCATCTTCAGGAGAGTCCATTTCAACTCTCCCCTCTGGGTAGCTCACCCAGGAGCCCGCAGATTGAGCCTGCCTTGTCCTGACTAAAGAGTGGGAATATGAGGTGGCGTTCCCAGGCATCCATGCTTAGACACCTGCTCTCGAGTCTTTCCATATGGGGCCTCTTGGAACCATCCAATAGGACTCGACTGTCGTGCAGAAGGTAACCTTCAGTTTTGGAGCCGTTCACAAATCCCATCGTAGGCAAAACTTTCTGGCCTCATGAAGCCCACACACCCTTCAGGAAGAGGCCATGCTGGACAAGAACTCTAGCCTGAGGCAAGTCTCATAGTTGACATGACCTCAGTGCAGGAGATCCCGATTCAGCCTCTGCAGAGTGGGCATGCCGTGACCTCGGTCCCAAACCTCACGCTAGCTTGTGTTTTCAGACTTCCTTCCTCACACTCCTGGCAAACAAGCCCTCCGGACTAGGAACTCCGGAACCAAAACCCAGCCCAGTGTCTGCCCAACGGAAGAAAAACGTTTCCCTGTGGGGCTCTCCAGAAAACCCAGATGAGGATCAACCTGCTCGGGCCTCGACGGTACCCGAACTGGATAGGCTGCTCTGGGCACTCATGCTCTGCCTGACACAGCCTGAAGCCAGACGTCCAGACAGACAAGGAGACAGCTGGCCGCACACCCAGCACTTCGGACACGCCATGGTCTTATGCCGTCACCTCATCCTAACCTTGGTTTTCAGATATCTGAACCTAGACATTATATCAATTCTCCACACAGCTGGGTATAGCAAGCACAAAACAGAACTCCTCCTTCCCCATGGCTGTCAAGCTTGCTCTTGGCATGGAGTCACACCTTCAGGGTGGGAGAAACCTTCATGGCCCCTGATGCCACGCCCAAACTTGAGTGCTGCTTGGGCACAAATTCACACTGTGATCCTCAGCATGAGCCCCATGTCAAAGAAAGGCCTGTCAGGGCCTGGACCAAGAGCCCACATATGGGGCTTGCCAAGCCCCTATGCACCCAATCCTCACCACGGTTTGAATTTTCCAGTCGCCCCGCCCGTACCTGGAGCTCTGCTCTGGAATCCCTTTCTTGGAGAGACCCATGAGCCAGACAACACGACTCCACCCTTCCCACAAAATGACCCCAAACTCTTGGGAGCTGGGACAAATCCCCAGAGAGGGATACTCGTCCACAGTAACTGAGGCCACCGCTCCAATCCACGGCTATCCCGGACACAACATCCAGAGACAAAAGCCTGAAGGAACGCCTCCCACTCGCCCTTGTTTCAGAGGCCCAGGAGCTCCCTCTCGGGCTGTACATCCGGCCTGCCATACCCTAGGCGCCACTCCTAAGCTGAGTTTGTGTATTCAGACTTCTGTGCCCACAGCCTGGACCCACACACCTCCAGGCTAGGGCCTCTAGGGCCACAGCGAAAGATTGTGCCTGCCCTCTCCAAGGAAAGTGTGCCCAATCCATTGACCACAACACTACAGGTTAGGGAAAAGCTCCAAGGCCCCTGAGGCCATCAATAGTGTAGGCCCCCTTGGACTAAGAGGGGCTCTCTGACACCAGCGGAGCAACTATCTCCACTTAGACTCTCAGACAGTGTCCCCAGAGACAGAAGGTTGAAATGGACAGGCCCCCAGGCCCTAATCTGAACCTTAGCTTTGGTTTCCATGTTTCCGTTCTCAGAGGACTGTTTTCGTAGACCAGCACATGGGGCTTTTCTGAGGCACCAAACCAAACATCTCTCATCTCCACATGGGCAGCTTTCTTACTGGGATGTATCAAACACTTCAGGTAGGAGAGTTCCGCAGGGCCACTGAACAACCAGCACATTCCAAGGTCTCCATGGACCCAAACGCACATTATGAGGCATCCTCAGGAGAGGCCATTTCAACTCAGCCCCCTGGGTCGCGTGTTCCAGAGGCAGCAGATCAAACATATCTTGTCGCTAATAGCCAATGGGAATGCGAGGCATGCTGTACAGGGATCCATCCTTCGAACCCTGCTCTCCAGTCCTTCCATATGGTATGTCCTGGAGCCATGCAACAGGACTCGAATGTCCCGCAGAAGGAAACCTTGTGGTTTGGGGCAACCTCCAAACTCAGCGTGGGAAAACTTCCTTGGCCTCATGAGGCCCCCACTTCATGAAGGTGCCATCATGGACACATACTCCAGCCTCAGCCAACGTCTGATCCTCAGCCTGACTTCAGATGCAGGAGATTTTGATTCAGCCTCTGCAGAGTGGGCCTGCTCTGCCCTTGGTTCCAATCCTCACACTAGCTTGTGTTTTCAGACTTCCGTCCTCACACTCCTGGCCCACAAACCCTCCCTACTGGGAATTCTGGGGCCACAATGAAGCACTGTGCCTGCCTCCCAAGAGAAAAACATTGTCTATGGCGCTGCCCAGAAACCCCAAATGAGGATCAAACTGCTTGGCCCTCGGCAACACCCCAATTGCCTAGGCTACCTTAAACAGTGATGCTCTGTCGCAAATAGCCTGAGCCCAGACCTTCCAACAGACACCGACACAGCTGGCTGCACACCCAGCACATTGGACCCGCCACTGCCTTAGGCCACCATCCATTCCCAACCTGGGTTTTCAGTCATCGGAACCTAGACCTTATCTCCAATCCCTGCACAGGGGGGAACCTGATGCACAAGTCAGAACCCCTCCTTCCCCCTGGCAAGAAACCTTGCTGCTGGCAGTGAGTCAAACCTTCAGTGTAGGAGAAAACGGCATGGCCCATGAGGCCACGCCCAAGCGTGAGGGCCGCCTTGGGCACAAACACACATTGTGACCCTCAGCGTGAGTACCTTATTCAAGTAACGCCTCTCAGTGACTGGACCAAGAGCCCGCATATGTGGCTTGCCATGCCCATAGGCACCCAGGACTAACTAGATGGTGTGTATTCCAGTTGAGGGAACCCACTGCTGTGCTCTAGAGCCCCTCTCCTGGGGGGTCCCCTGTGGCAGAAAACAGTACTCTTCATTCCCACAGAATGAACACAAACACTTGGGAGCTTGGACAATCCCCTGAGAGGAAGGCTCTTCCTCGGCCTCTGAGACAACCCCTACCCTGACCGGACACTGTAAACGCAACACCCAGAGACAAAATCCTGAGTGACTGCCTCCCACTTGCCCTACTTTGATTTCCAGAGGATCTCCCCTCACGGACTAGAGATCAGGCCTGCCATTACATTGGCCCCTAGCTGAGCCAAGTTTGCTTTTTCAGACATCTGTCCCCACAGCCCTGGCAAACAGAGCCTCTAGGCTGGGTCCTCTGGAGCCATACCACAGGGCCGTGCCTGCTCTCTCCTGGGAAACTGTGTCCATTCCTTTGGCCACACACCTCCAGAATATGAGAAACCTCAAGGCCTCCGAGGACATCCCACTACTGGGAGCCTCACTGGACTCACAGGGGCATTCGGACACAAGCTGAGCAGCTACATCCATGAATGCATGCACACAGATGACAACAGAGATAGAAGGTTGAGCCGGACAGGCCTTTAGGCCGTAGTCTCAACTCTTGCTTTGGTTTCCAGGTGTCACTCCTCAGAGGCTTTGGTTCGAAGAACAGGGTATGGGGCTTTCCTGAGGCACGGAACAGAACTCCTCTCGTCTCCACATGGGAAGTTTCCTTGTTGGAGCCGTGTCAAACACCTCATGTTGGAGAATCCTGCAGAGTCCCTGAGCCACCTCCACATTCCAAGGTCTCCCAGGCCACCAAGCCACAGTAGGACTCATCTTCAGGAGAGTCCATTTCAACTCTCCCCTCTGGGTAGCTCACCCAGGAGCCCGCAGATTGAGCCTGCCTTGTCCTGACTAAAGAGTGGGAATATGAGGTGGCGTTCCCAGGCATCCATGCTTAGACACCTGCTCTCGAGTCTTTCCATATGGGGCCTCTTGGAACCATCCAATAGGACTCGACTGTCGTGCAGAAGGTAACCTTCAGTTTTGGAGCCGTTCACAAATCCCATCGTAGGCAAAACTTTCTGGCCTCATGAAGCCCACACACCCTTCAGGAAGAGGCCATGCTGGACAAGAACTCTAGCCTGAGGCACGTCTCATAGTTGACATGACCTCAGTGCAGGAGATCCCGATTCAGCCTCTGCAGAGTGGGCATGCCGTGACCTCGGTCCCAAACCTCACGCTAGCTTGTGTTTTCAGACTTCCTTCCTCACACTCCTGGCAAACAAGCCCTCCGGACTAGGAACTCCGGAACCAAAACCCAGCCCAGTGTCTGCCCAACGGAAGAAAAACGTTTCCCTGTGGGGCTCTCCAGAAAACCCAGATGAGGATCAACCTGCTCGGGCCTCGACGGTACCCGAACTGGATAGGCTGCTCTGGGCACTCATGCTCTGCCTGACACAGCCTGAAGCCAGACGTCCAGACAGACAAGGAGACAGCTGGCCGCACACCCAGCACTTCGGACACGCCATGGTCTTATGCCGTCACCTCATCCTAACCTTGGTTTTCAGATATCTGAACCTAGACATTATATCAATTCTCCACACAGCTGGGTATAGCAAGCACAAAACAGAACTCCTCCTTCCCCATGGCTGTCAAGCTTGCTCTTGGCATGGAGTCACACCTTCAGGGTGGGAGAAACCTTCATGGCCCCTGATGCCACGCCCAAACTTGAGTGCTGCTTGGGCACAAATTCACACTGTGATCCTCAGCATGAGCCCCATGTCAAAGAAAGGCCTGTCAGGGCCTGGACCAAGAGCCCACATATGGGGCTTGCCAAGCCCCTATGCACCCAATCCTCACCACGGTTTGAATTTTCCAGTCGCCCCGCCCGTACCTGGAGCTCTGCTCTGGAATCCCTTTCTTGGAGAGACCCATGAGCCAGACAACACGACTCCACCCTTCCCACAAAATGACCCCAAACTCTTGGGAGCTGGGACAAATCCCCAGAGAGGGATACTCGTCCACAGTACCTGAGGCCACCGCTCCAATCCACGGCTATCCCGGACACAACATCCAGAGACAAAAGCCTGAAGGAACGCCTCCCACTCGCCCTTGTTTCAGAGGCCCAGGAGCTCCCTCTCGGGCTGTACATCCGGCCTGCCATACCCTAGGCGCCACTCCTAAGCTGAGTTTGTGTATTCAGACTTCTGTGCCCACAGCCTGGACCCACACACCTCCAGGCTAGGGCCTCTAGGGCCACAGCGAAAGATTGTGCCTGCCCTCTCCAAGGAAAGTGTGCCCAATCCATTGACCACAACACTACAGGTTAGGGAAAAGCTCCAAGGCCCCTGAGGCCATCAATAGTGTAGGCCCCCTTGGACTAAGAGGGGCTCTCTGACACCAGCGGAGCAACTATCTCCACTTAGACTCTCAGACAGTGTCCCCAGAGACAGAAGGTTGAAATGGACAGGCCCCCAGGCCCTAATCTGAACCTTAGCTTTGGTTTCCATGTTTCCGTTCTCAGAGGACTGTTTTCGTAGACCAGCACATGGGGCTTTTCTGAGGCACCAAACCAAACATCTCTCATCTCCACATGGGCAGCTTTCTTACTGGGATGTATCAAACACTTCAGGTAGGAGAGTTCCGCAGGGCCACTGAACAACCAGCACATTCCAAGGTCTCCATGGACCCAAACGCACATTATGACGCATCCTCAGGAGAGGCCATTTCAACTCAGCCCCCTGGGTCGCGTGTTCCAGAGGCAGCAGATCAAACATATCTTGTCGCTAATAGCCAATGGGAATGCGAGGCATGCTGTACAGGGATCCATCCTTCGAACCCTGCTCTCCAGTCCTTCCATATGGTATGTCCTGGAGCCATGCAACAGGACTCGAATGTCCCGCAGAAGGAAACCTTGTGGTTTGGGGCAACCTCCAAACTCAGCGTGGGAAAACTTCCTTGGCCTCATGAGGCCCCCACTTCATGAAGGTGCCATCATGGACACATACTCCAGCCTCAGCCAACGTCTGATCCTCAGCCTGACTTCAGATGCAGGAGATTTTGATTCAGCCTCTGCAGAGTGGGCCTGCTCTGCCCTTGGTTCCAATCCTCACACTAGCTTGTGTTTTCAGACTTCCGTCCTCACACTCCTGGCCCACAAACCCTCCCTACTGGGAATTCTGGGGCCACAATGAAGCACTGTGCCTGCCTCCCAAGAGAAAAACATTGTCTATGGCGCTGCCCAGAAACCCCAAATGAGGATCAAACTGCTTGGCCCTCGGCAACACCCCAATTGCCTAGGCTACCTTAAACAGTGATGCTCTGTCGCAAATAGCCTGAGCCCAGACCTTCCAACAGACACCGACACAGCTGGCTGCACACCCAGCACATTGGACCCGCCACTGCCTTAGGCCACCATCCATTCCCAACCTGGGTTTTCAGTCATCGGAACCTAGACCTTATCTCCAATCCCTGCACAGGGGGGAACCTGATGCACAAGTCAGAACCCCTCCTTCCCCCTGGCAAGAAACCTTGCTGCTGGCAGTGAGTCAAACCTTCAGTGTAGGAGAAAACGGCATGGCCCATGAGGCCACGCCCAAGCGTGAGGGCCGCCTTGGGCACAAACACACATTGTGACCCTCAGCGTGAGTACCTTATTCAAGTAACGCCTCTCAGTGACTGGACCAAGAGCCCGCATATGTGGCTTGCCATGCCCATAGGCACCCAGGACTAACTAGATGGTGTGTATTCCAGTTGAGGGAACCCACTGCTGTGCTCTAGAGCCCCTCTCCTGGGGGGTCCCCTGTGGCAGAAAACAGTACTCTTCATTCCCACAGAATGAACACAAACACTTGGGAGCTTGGACAATCCCCTGAGAGGAAGGCTCTTCCTCGGCCTCTGAGACAACCCCTACCCTGACCGGACACTGTAAACGCAACACCCAGAGACAAAATCCTGAGTGACTGCCTCCCACTTGCCCTACTTTGATTTCCAGAGGATCTCCCCTCACGGACTAGAGATCAGGCCTGCCATTACATTGGCCCCTAGCTGAGCCAAGTTTGCTTTTTCAGACATCTGTCCCCACAGCCCTGGCAAACAGAGCCTCTAGGCTGGGTCCTCTGGAGCCATACCACAGGGCCGTGCCTGCTCTCTCCTGGGAAACTGTGTCCATTCCTTTGGCCACACACCTCCAGAATATGAGAAACCTCAAGGCCTCCGAGGACATCCCACTACTGGGAGCCTCACTGGACTCACAGGGGCATTCGGACACAAGCTGAGCAGCTACATCCATGAATGCATGCACACAGATGACAACAGAGATAGAAGGTTGAGCCGGACAGGCCTTTAGGCCGTAGTCTCAACTCTTGCTTTGGTTTCCAGGTGTCACTCCTCAGAGGCTTTGGTTCGAAGAACAGGGTATGGGGCTTTCCTGAGGCACGGAACAGAACTCCTCTCGTCTCCACATGGGAAGTTTCCTTGTTGGAGCCGTGTCAAACACCTCATGTTGGAGAATCCTGCAGAGTCCCTGAGCCACCTCCACATTCCAAGGTCTCCCAGGCCACCAAGCCACAGTAGGACTCATCTTCAGGAGAGTCCATTTCAACTCTCCCCTCTGGGTAGCTCACCCAGGAGCCCGCAGATTGAGCCTGCCTTGTCCTGACTAAAGAGTGGGAATATGAGGTGGCGTTCCCAGGCATCCATGCTTAGACACCTGCTCTCGAGTCTTTCCATATGGGGCCTCTTGGAACCATCCAATAGGACTCGACTGTCGTGCAGAAGGTAACCTTCAGTTTTGGAGCCGTTCACAAATCCCATCGTAGGCAAAACTTTCTGGCCTCATGAAGCCCACACACCCTTCAGGAAGAGGCCATGCTGGACAAGAACTCTAGCCTGAGGCACGTCTCATAGTTGACATGACCTCAGTGCAGGAGATCCCGATTCAGCCTCTGCAGAGTGGGCATGCCGTGACCTCGGTCCCAAACCTCACGCTAGCTTGTGTTTTCAGACTTCCTTCCTCACACTCCTGGCAAACAAGCCCTCCGGACTAGGAACTCCGGAACCAAAACCCAGCCCAGTGTCTGCCCAACGGAAGAAAAACGTTTCCCTGTGGGGCTCTCCAGAAAACCCAGATGAGGATCAACCTGCTCGGGCCTCGACGGTACCCGAACTGGATAGGCTGCTCTGGGCACTCATGCTCTGCCTGACACAGCCTGAAGCCAGACGTCCAGACAGACAAGGAGACAGCTGGCCGCACACCCAGCACTTCGGACACGCCATGGTCTTATGCCGTCACCTCATCCTAACCTTGGTTTGCAGATATCTGAACCTAGACATTATATCAATTCTCCACACAGCTGGGTATAGCAAGCACAAAACAGAACTCCTCCTTCCCCATGGCTGTCAAGCTTGCTCTTGGCATGGAGTCACACCTTCAGGGTGGGAGAAACCTTCATGGCCCCTGATGCCACGCCCAAACTTGAGTGGTGCTTGGGCACAAATTCACACTGTGATCCTCAGCATGAGCCCCATGTCAAAGAAAGGCCTGTCAGGGCCTGGACCAAGAGCCCACATATGGGGCTTGCCAAGCCCCTATGCACCCAATCCTCACCACGGTTTGAATTTTCCAGTCGCCCCGCCCGTTCCTGGAGCTCTGCTCTGGAATCCCTTTCTTGGAGAGACCCATGAGCCAGACAACACGACTCCACCCTTCCCACAAAATGACCCCAAACTCTTGGGAGCTGGGACAAATCCCCAGAGAGGGATACTCGTCCACAGTACCTGAGGCCACCGCTCCAATCCACGGCTATCCCGGACACAACATCCAGAGACAAAAGCCTGAAGGAACGCCTCCCACTCGCCCTTGTTTCAGAGGCCCAGGAGCTCCCTCTCGGGCTGTACATCCGGCCTGCCATACCCTAGGCGCCACTCCTAAGCTGAGTTTGTGTATTCAGACTTCTGTGCCCACAGCCTGGACCCACACACCTCCAGGCTAGGGCCTCTAGGGCCACAGCGAAAGATTGTGCCTGCCCTCTCCAAGGAAAGTGTGCCCAATCCATTGACCACAACACTACAGGTTAGGGAAAAGCTCCAAGGCCCCTGAGGCCATCAATAGTGTAGGCCCCCTTGGACTAAGAGGGGCTCTCTGACACCAGCGGAGCAACTATCTCCACTTAGACTCTCAGACAGTGTCCCCAGAGACAGAAGGTTGAAATGGACAGGCCTCCAGGCCCTAATCTGAACCTTAGCTTTGGTTTCCATGTTTCCGTTCTCAGAGGACTGTTTTCGTAGACCAGCACATGGGGCTTTTCTGAGGCACCAAACCAAACATCTCTCATCTCCACATGGGCAGCTTTCTTACTGGGATGTATCAAACACTTCAGGTAGGAGAGTTCCGCAGGGCCACTGAACAACCAGCACATTCCAAGGTCTCCATGGACCCAAACGCACATTATGACGCATCCTCAGGAGAGGCCATTTCAACTCAGCCCCCTGGGTCGCGTGTTCCAGAGGCAGCAGATCAAACATATCTTGTCGCTAATAGCCAATGGGAATGCGAGGCATGCTGTACAGGGATCCATCCTTCGAACCCTGCTCTCCAGTCCTTCCATATGGTATGTCCTGGAGCCATGCAACAGGACTCGAATGTCCCGCAGAAGGAAACCTTGTGGTTTGGGGCAACCTCCAAACTCAGCGTGGGAAAACTTCCTTGGCCTCATGAGGCCCCCACTTCATGAAGGTGCCATCATGGACACATACTCCAGCCTCAGCCAACGTCTGATCCTCAGCCTGACTTCAGATGCAGGAGATTTTGATTCAGCCTCTGCAGAGTGGGCCTGCTCTGCCCTTGGTTCCAATCCTCACACTAGCTTGTGTTTTCAGACTTCCGTCCTCACACTCCTGGCCCACAAACCCTCCCTACTGGGAATTCTGGGGCCACAATGAAGCACTGTGCCTGCCTCCCAAGAGAAAAACATTGTCTATGGCGCTGCCCAGAAACCCCAAATGAGGATCAAACTGCTTGGCCCTCGGCAACACCCCAATTGCCTAGGCTACCTTAAACAGTGATGCTCTGTCGCAAATAGCCTGAGCCCAGACCTTCCAACAGACACCGACACAGCTGGCTGCACACCCAGCACATTGGACCCGCCACTGCCTTAGGCCACCATCCATTCCCAACCTGGGTTTTCAGTCATCGGAACCTAGACCTTATCTCCAATCCCTGCAAAGGGGGGAACCTGATGCACAAGTCAGAACCCCTCCTTCCCCCTGGCAAGAAACCTTGCTGCTGGCAGTGAGTCAAACCTTCAGTGTAGGAGAAAACGGCATGGCCCATGAGGCCACGCCCAAGCGTGAGGGCCGCCTTGGGCACAAACACACATTGTGACCCTCAGCGTGAGTACCTTATTCAAGTAACGCCTCTCAGTGACTGGACCAAGAGCCCGCATATGTGGCTTGCCATGCCCATAGGCACCCAGGACTAACTAGATGGTGTGTATTCCAGTTGAGGGAACCCACTGCTGTGCTCTAGAGCCCCTCTCCTGGGGGGTCCCCTGTGGCAGAAAACAGTACTCTTCATTCCCACAGAATGAACACAAACACTTGGGAGCTTGGACAATCCCCTGAGAGGAAGGCTCTTCCTCGGCCTCTGAGACAACCCCTACCCTGACCGGACACTGTAAACGCAACACCCAGAGACAAAATCCTGAGTGACTGCCTCCCACTTGCCCTACTTTGATTTCCAGAGGATCTCCCCTCACGGACTAGAGATCAGGCCTGCCATTACATTGGCCCCTAGCTGAGCCAAGTTTGCTTTTTCAGACATCTGTCCCCACAGCCCTGGCAAACAGAGCCTCTAGGCTGGGTCCTCTGGAGCCATACCACAGGGCCGTGCCTGCTCTCTCCTGGGAAACTGTGTCCATTCCTTTGGCCACACACCTCCAGAATATGAGAAACCTCAAGGCCTCCGAGGATATACCACTACTGGGAGCCTCACTGGACTCACAGGGGCATTCGGACACAAGCTGAGCAGCTACATCCATGAATGCATGCACACAGATGACAACAGAGATAGAAGGTTGAGCCGGACAGGCCTTTAGGCCGTAGTCTCAACTCTTGCTTTGGTTTCCAGGTGTCACTCCTCAGAGGCTTTGGTTCGAAGAACAGGGTATGGGGCTTTCCTGAGGCACGGAACAGAACTCCTCTCGTCTCCACATGGGAAGTTTCCTTGTTGGAGCCGTGTCAAACACCTCATGTTGGAGAATCCTGCAGAGTCCCTGAGCCACCTCCACATTCCAAGGTCTCCCACGCCACCAAGCCACAGTAGGACTCATCTTCAGGAGAGTCCATTTCAACTCTCCCCTCTGGGTAGCTCACCCAGGAGCCCGCAGATTGAGCCTGCCTTGTCCTGACTAAAGAGTGGGAATATGAGGTGGCGTTCCCAGGCATCCATGCTTAGACACCTGCTCTCGAGTCTTTCCATATGGGGCCTCTTGGAACCATCCAATAGGACTCGACTGTCGTGCAGAAGGTAACCTTCAGTTTTGGAGCCGTTCACAAATCCCATCGTAGGCAAAACTTTCTGGCCTCATGAAGCCCACACACCCTTCAGGAAGAGGCCATGCTGGACAAGAACTCTAGCCTGAGGCAAGTCTCATAGTTGACATGACCTCAGTGCAGGAGATCCCGATTCAGCCTCTGCAGAGTGGGCATGCCGTGACCTCGGTCCCAAACCTCACGCTAGCTTGTGTTTTCAGACTTCCTTCCTCACACTCCTGGCAAACAAGCCCTCCGGACTAGGAACTCCGGAACCAAAACCCAGCCCAGTGTCTGCCCAACGGAAGAAAAACGTTTCCCTGTGGGGCTCTCCAGAAAACCCAGATGAGGATCAACCTGCTCGGGCCTCGACGGTACCCGAACTGGATAGGCTGCTCTGGGCACTCATGCTCTGCCTGACACAGCCTGAAGCCAGACGTCCAGACAGACAAGGAGACAGCTGGCCGCACACCCAGCACTTCGGACACGCCATGGTCTTATGCCGTCACCTCATCCTAACCTTGGTTTTCAGATATCTGAACCTAGACATTATATCAATTCTCCACACAGCTGGGTATAGCAAGCACAAAACAGAACTCCTCCTTCCCCATGGCTGTCAAGCTTGCTCTTGGCATGGAGTCACACCTTCAGGGTGGGAGAAACCTTCATGGCCCCTGATGCCACGCCCAAACTTGAGTGCTGCTTGGGCACAAATTCACACTGTGATCCTCAGCATGAGCCCCATGTCAAAGAAAGGCCTGTCAGGGCCTGGACCAAGAGCCCACATATGGGGCTTGCCAAGCCCCTATGCACCCAATCCTCACCACGGTTTGAATTTTCCAGTCGCCCCGCCCGTACCTGGAGCTCTGCTCTGGAATCCCTTTCTTGGAGAGACCCATGAGCCAGACAACACGACTCCACCCTTCCCACAAAATGACCCCAAACTCTTGGGAGCTGGGACAAATCCCCAGAGAGGGATACTCGTCCACAGTAACTGAGGCCACCGCTCCAATCCACGGCTATCCCGGACACAACATCCAGAGACAAAAGCCTGAAGGAACGCCTCCCACTCGCCCTTGTTTCAGAGGCCCAGGAGCTCCCTCTCGGGCTGTACATCCGGCCTGCCATACCCTAGGCGCCACTCCTAAGCTGAGTTTGTGTATTCAGACTTCTGTGCCCACAGCCTGGACCCACACACCTCCAGGCTAGGGCCTCTAGGGCCACAGCGAAAGATTGTGCCTGCCCTCTCCAAGGAAAGTGTGCCCAATCCATTGACCACAACACTACAGGTTAGGGAAAAGCTCCAAGGCCCCTGAGGCCATCAATAGTGTAGGCCCCCTTGGACTAAGAGGGGCTCTCTGACACCAGCGGAGCAACTATCTCCACTTAGACTCTCAGACAGTGTCCCCAGAGACAGAAGGTTGAAATGGACAGGCCCCCAGGCCCTAATCTGAACCTTAGCTTTGGTTTCCATGTTTCCGTTCTCAGAGGACTGTTTTCGTAGACCAGCACATGGGGCTTTTCTGAGGCACCAAACCAAACATCTCTCATCTCCACATGGGCAGCTTTCTTACTGGGATGTATCAAACACTTCAGGTAGGAGAGTTCCGCAGGGCCACTGAACAACCAGCACATTCCAAGGTCTCCATGGACCCAAACGCACATTATGAGGCATCCTCAGGAGAGGCCATTTCAACTCAGCCCCCTGGGTCGCGTGTTCCAGAGGCAGCAGATCAAACATATCTTGTCGCTAATAGCCAATGGGAATGCGAGGCATGCTGTACAGGGATCCATCCTTCGAACCCTGCTCTCCAGTCCTTCCATATGGTATGTCCTGGAGCCATGCAACAGGACTCGAATGTCCCGCAGAAGGAAACCTTGTGGTTTGGGGCAACCTCCAAACTCAGCGTGCGAAAACTTCCTTGGCCTCATGAGGCCCCCACTTCATGAAGGTGCCATCATGGACACATACTCCAGCCTCAGCCAACGTCTGATCCTCAGCCTGACTTCAGATGCAGGAGATTTTGATTCAGCCTCTGCAGAGTGGGCCTGCTCTGCCCTTGGTTCCAATCCTCACACTAGCTTGTGTTTTCAGACTTCCGTCCTCACACTCCTGGCCCACAAACCCTCCCTACTGGGAATTCTGGGGCCACAATGAAGCACTGTGCCTGCCTCCCAAGAGAAAAACATTGTCTATGGCGCTGCCCAGAAACCCCAAATGAGGATCAAACTGCTTGGCCCTCGGCAACACCCCAATTGCCTAGGCTACCTTAAACAGTGATGCTCTGTCGCAAATAGCCTGAGCCCAGACCTTCCAACAGACACCGACACAGCTGGCTGCACACCCAGCACATTGGACCCGCCACTGCCTTAGGCCACCATCCATTCCCAACCTGGGTTTTCAGTCATCGGAACCTAGACCTTATCTCCAATCCCTGCACAGGGGGGAACCTGATGCACAAGTCAGAACCCCTCCTTCCCCCTGGCAAGAAACCTTGCTGCTGGCAGTGAGTCAAACCTTCAGTGTAGGAGAAAACGGCATGGCCCATGAGGCCACGCCCAAGCGTGAGGGCCGCCTTGGGCACAAACACACATTGTGACCCTCAGCGTGAGTACCTTATTCAAGTAACGCCTCTCAGTGACTGGACCAAGAGCCCGCATATGTGGCTTGCCATGCCCATAGGCACCCAGGACTAACTAGATGGTGTGTATTCCAGTTGAGGGAACCCACTGCTGTGCTCTAGAGCCCCTCTCCTGGGGGGTCCCCTGTGGCAGAAAACAGTACTCTTCATTCCCACAGAATGAACACAAACCCTTGGGAGCTTGGACAATCCCCCGAGAGGAAGGCTCTTCCTCGGCCTCTGAGACAACCCCTACCCTGACCGGACACTGTAAACGCAACACCCAGAGACAAAATCCTGAGTGACTGCCTCCCACTTGCCCTACTTTGATTTCCAGAGGATCTCCCCTCACGGACTAGAGATCAGGCCTGCCATTACATTGGCCCCTAGCTGAGCCAAGTTTGCTTTTTCAGACATCTGTCCCCACAGCCCTGCCAAACACAGCCTCTAGGCTGGGTCCTCTGGAGCCATACCACAGGACCGTGCCTGCTCTCTCCTGGGAAACTGTGTCCATTCCTTTGGCCACACACCTCCAGAATATGAGAAACCTCAAGGCCTCCGAGGACATCCCACTACTGGGAGCCTCACTGGACTCACAGGGGCATTCGGACACAAGCTGAGCAGCTACATCCATGAATGCATGCACACAGATGACAACAGAGATAGAAGGTTGAGCCGGACAGGCCTTTAGGCCGTAGTCTCAACTCTTGCTTTGGTTTCCAGGTGTCACTCCTCAGAGGCTTTGGTTCGAAGAACAGGGTATGGGGCTTTCCTGAGGCACGGAACAGAACTCCTCTCGTCTCCACATGGGAAGTTTCCTTGTTGGAGCCGTGTCAAACACCTCATGTTGGAGAATCCTGCAGAGTCCCTGAGCCACCTCCACATTCCAAGGTCTCCCACGCCACCAAGCCACAGTAGGACTCATCTTCAGGAGAGTCCATTTCAACTCTCCCCTCTGGGTAGCTCACCCAGGAGCCCGCAGATTGAGCCTGCCTTGTCCTGACTAAAGAGTGGGAATATGAGGTGGCGTTCCCAGGCATCCATGCTTAGACACCTGCTCTCGAGTCTTTCCATATGGGGCCTCTTGGAACCATCCAATAGGACTCGACTGTCGTGCAGAAGGTAACCTTCAGTTTTGGAGCCGTTCACAAATCCCATCGTAGGCAAAACTTTCTGGCCTCATGAAGCCCACACACCCTTCAGGAAGAGGCCATGCTGGACAAGAACTCTAGCCTGAGGCAAGTCTCATAGTTGACATGACCTCAGTGCAGGAGATCCCGATTCAGCCTCTGCAGAGTGGGCATGCCGTGACCTCGGTCCCAAACCTCACGCTAGCTTGTGTTTTCAGACTTCCTTCCTCACACTCCTGGCAAACAAGCCCTCCGGACTAGGAACTCCGGAACCAAAACCCAGCCCAGTGTCTGCCCAACGGAAGAAAAACGTTTCCCTGTGGGGCTCTCCAGAAAACCCAGATGAGGATCAACCTGCTCGGGCCTCGACGGTACCCGAACTGGATAGGCTGCTCTGGGCACTCATGCTCTGCCTGACACAGCCTGAAGCCAGACGTCCAGACAGACAAGGAGACAGCTGGCCGCACACCCAGCACTTCGGACACGCCATGGTCTTATGCCGTCACCTCATCCTAACCTTGGTTTTCAGATATCTGAACCTAGACATTATATCAATTCTCCACACAGCTGGGTATAGCAAGCACAAAACAGAACTCCTCCTTCCCCATGGCTGTCAAGCTTGCTCTTGGCATGGAGTCACACCTTCAGGGTGGGAGAAACCTTCATGGCCCCTGATGCCACGCCCAAACTTGAGTGCTGCTTGGGCACAAATTCACACTGTGATCCTCAGCATGAGCCCCATGTCAAAGAAAGGCCTGTCAGGGCCTGGACCAAGAGCCCACATATGGGGCTTGCCAAGCCCCTATGCACCCAATCCTCACCACGGTTTGAATTTTCCAGTCGCCCCGCCCGTACCTGGAGCTCTGCTCTGGAATCCCTTTCTTGGAGAGACCCATGAGCCAGACAACACGACTCCACCCTTCCCACAAAATGACCCCAAACTCTTGGGAGCTGGGACAAATCCCCAGAGAGGGATACTCGTCCACAGTAACTGAGGCCACCGCTCCAATCCACGGCTATCCCGGACACAACATCCAGAGACAAAAGCCTGAAGGAACGCCTCCCACTCGCCCTTGTTTCAGAGGCCCAGGAGCTCCCTCTCGGGCTGTACATCCGGCCTGCCATACCCTAGGCGCCACTCCTAAGCTGAGTTTGTGTATTCAGACTTCTGTGCCCACAGCCTGGACCCACACACCTCCAGGCTAGGGCCTCTAGGGCCACAGCGAAAGATTGTGCCTGCCCTCTCCAAGGAAAGTGTGCCCAATCCATTGACCACAACACTACAGGTTAGGGAAAAGCTCCAAGGCCCCTGAGGCCATCAATAGTGTAGGCCCCCTTGGACTAAGAGGGGCTCTCTGACACCAGCGGAGCAACTATCTCCACTTAGACTCTCAGACAGTGTCCCCAGAGACAGAAGGTTGAAATGGACAGGCCCCCAGGCCCTAATCTGAACCTTAGCTTTGGTTTCCATGTTTCCGTTCTCAGAGGACTGTTTTCGTAGACCAGCACATGGGGCTTTTCTGAGGCACCAAACCAAACATCTCTCATCTCCACATGGGCAGCTTTCTTACTGGGATGTATCAAACACTTCAGGTAGGAGAGTTCCGCAGGGCCACTGAACAACCAGCACATTCCAAGGTCTCCATGGACCCAAACGCACATTATGAGGCATCCTCAGGAGAGGCCATTTCAACTCAGCCCCCTGGGTCGCGTGTTCCAGAGGCAGCAGATCAAACATATCTTGTCGCTAATAGCCAATGGGAATGCGAGGCATGCTGTACAGGGATCCATCCTTCGAACCCTGCTCTCCAGTCCTTCCATATGGTATGTCCTGGAGCCATGCAACAGGACTCGAATGTCCCGCAGAAGGAAACCTTGTGGTTTGGGGCAACCTCCAAACTCAGCGTGCGAAAACTTCCTTGGCCTCATGAGGCCCCCACTTCATGAAGGTGCCATCATGGACACATACTCCAGCCTCAGCCAACGTCTGATCCTCAGCCTGACTTCAGATGCAGGAGATTTTGATTCAGCCTCTGCAGAGTGGGCCTGCTCTGCCCTTGGTTCCAATCCTCACACTAGCTTGTGTTTTCAGACTTCCGTCCTCACACTCCTGGCCCACAAACCCTCCCTACTGGGAATTCTGGGGCCACAATGAAGCACTGTGCCTGCCTCCCAAGAGAAAAACATTGTCTATGGCGCTGCCCAGAAACCCCAAATGAGGATCAAACTGCTTGGCCCTCGGCAACACCCCAATTGCCTAGGCTACCTTAAACAGTGATGCTCTGTCGCAAATAGCCTGAGCCCAGACCTTCCAACAGACACCGACACAGCTGGCTGCACACCCAGCACATTGGACCCGCCACTGCCTTAGGCCACCATCCATTCCCAACCTGGGTTTTCAGTCATCGGAACCTAGACCTTATCTCCAATCCCTGCACAGGGGGGAACCTGATGCACAAGTCAGAACCCCTCCTTCCCCCTGGCAAGAAACCTTGCTGCTGGCAGTGAGTCAAACCTTCAGTGTAGGAGAAAACGGCATGGCCCATGAGGCCACGCCCAAGCGTGAGGGCCGCCTTGGGCACAAACACACATTGTGACCCTCAGCGTGAGTACCTTATTCAAGTAACGCCTCTCAGTGACTGGACCAAGAGCCCGCATATGTGGCTTGCCATGCCCATAGGCACCCAGGACTAACTAGATGGTGTGTATTCCAGTTGAGGGAACCCACTGCTGTGCTCTAGAGTCCCTCTCCTGGGGGGTCCCCTGTGGCAGAAAACAGTACTCTTCATTCCCACAGAATGAACACAAACCCTTGGGAGCTTGGACAATCCCCCGAGAGGAAGGCTCTTCCTCGGCCTCTGAGACAACCCCTACCCTGACCGGACACTGTAAACGCAACACCCAGAGACAAAATCCTGAGTGACTGCCTCCCACTTGCCCTACTTTGATTTCCAGAGGATCTCCCCTCACGGACTAGAGATCAGGCCTGCCATTACATTGGCCCCTAGCTGAGCCAAGTTTGCTTTTTCAGACATCTGTCCCCACAGCCCTGCCAAACACAGCCTCTAGGCTGGGTCCTCTGGAGCCATACCACAGGACCGTGCCTGCTCTCTCCTGGGAAACTGTGTCCATTCCTTTGGCCACACACCTCCAGAATATGAGAAACCTCAAGGCCTCCGAGGACATCCCACTACTGGGAGCCTCACTGGACTC
Source organism: Mustela nivalis (assembly GCF_964662115.1). Lineage (NCBI taxonomy): Eukaryota > Metazoa > Chordata > Mammalia > Carnivora > Mustelidae > Mustela > Mustela nivalis. The sequence continues at coordinate 80,495 of NW_028134971.1, read as the reverse complement.
ACAGGGGCATTCGGACACAAGCTGAGCAGCTACATCCATGAATGCATGCACACAGATGACAACAGAGATAGAAGGTTGAGCCGGACAGGCCTTTAGGCCGTAGTCTCAACTCTTGCTTTGGTTTCCAGGTGTCACTCCTCAGAGGCTTTGGTTCGAAGAACAGGGTATGGGGCTTTCCTGAGGCATGGAACAGAACTCCTCTCGTCTCCACATGGGAAGTTTCCTTGTTGGAGCCGTGTCAAACACCTCATGTTGGAGAATCCTGCAGAGTCCCTGAGCCACCTCCACATTCCAAGGTCTCCCACGCCACCAAGCCACAGTAGGACTCATCTTCAGGAGAGTCCATTTCAACTCTCCCCTCTGGGTAGCTCACCCAGGAGCCCGCAGATTGAGCCTGCCTTGTCCTGACTAAAGAGTGGGAATATGAGGTGGCGTTCCCAGGCATCCATGCTTAGACACCTGCTCTCGAGTCTTTCCATATGGGGCCTCTTGGAACCATCCAATAGGACTCGACTGTCGTGCAGAAGGTAACCTTCAGTTTTGGAGCCGTTCACAAATCCCATCGTAGGCAAAACTTTCTGGCCTCATGAAGCCCACACACCCTTCAGGAAGAGGCCATGCTGGACAAGAACTCTAGCCTGAGGCACGTCTCATAGTTGACATGACCTCAGTGCAGGAGATCCCGATTCAGCCTCTGCAGAGTGGGCATGCCGTGACCTCGGTCCCAAACCTCACGCTAGCTTGTGTTTTCAGACTTCCTTCCTCACACTCCTGGCAAACAAGCCCTCCGGACTAGGAACTCCGGAACCAAAACCCAGCCCAGTGTCTGCCCAACGGAAGAAAAACGTTTCCCTGTGGGGCTCTCCAGAAAACCCAGATGAGGATCAACCTGCTCGGGCCTCGACGGTACCCGAACTGGATAGGCTGCTCTGGGCACTCATGCTCTGCCTGACACAGCCTGAAGCCAGACGTCCAGACAGACAAGGAGACAGCTGGCCGCACACCCAGCACTTCGGACACGCCATGGTCTTATGCCGTCACCTCATCCTAACCTTGGTTTTCAGATATCTGAACCTAGACATTATATCAATTCTCCACACAGCTGGGTATAGCAAGCACAAAACAGAACTCCTCCTTCCCCATGGCTGTCAAGCTTGCTCTTGGCATGGAGTCACACCTTCAGGGTGGGAGAAACCTTCATGGCCCCTGATGCCACGCCCAAACTTGAGTGCTGCTTGGGCACAAATTCACACTGTGATCCTCAGCATGAGCCCCATGTCAAAGAAAGGCCTGTCAGGGCCTGGACCAAGAGCCCACATATGGGGCTTGCCAAGCCCCTATGCACCCAATCCTCACCACGGTTTGAATTTTCCAGTCGCCCCGCCCGTACCTGGAGCTCTGCTCTGGAATCCCTTTCTTGGAGAGACCCATGAGCCAGACAACACGACTCCACCCTTCCCACAAAATGACCCCAAACTCTTGGGAGCTGGGACAAATCCCCAGAGAGGGATACTCGTCCACAGTAACTGAGGCCACCGCTCCAATCCACGGCTATCCCGGACACAACATCCAGAGACAAAAGCCTGAAGGAACGCCTCCCACTCGCCCTTGTTTCAGAGGCCCAGGAGCTCCCTCTCGGGCTGTACATCCGGCCTGCCATACCCTAGGCGCCACTCCTAAGCTGAGTTTGTGTATTCAGACTTCTGTGCCCACAGCCTGGACCCACACACCTCCAGGCTAGGGCCTCTAGGGCCACAGCGAAAGATTGTGCCTGCCCTCTCCAAGGAAAGTGTGCCCAATCCATTGACCACAACACTACAGGTTAGGGAAAAGCTCCAAGGCCCCTGAGGCCATCAATAGTGTAGGCCCCCTTGGACTAAGAGGGGCTCTCTGACACCAGCGGAGCAACTATCTCCACTTAGACTCTCAGACAGTGTCCCCAGAGACAGAAGGTTGAAATGGACAGGCCCCCAGGCCCTAATCTGAACCTTAGCTTTGGTTTCCATGTTTCCGTTCTCAGAGGACTGTTTTCGTAGACCAGCACATGGGGCTTTTCTGAGGCACCAAACCAAACATCTCTCATCTCCACATGGGCAGCTTTCTTACTGGGATGTATCAAACACTTCAGGTAGGAGAGTTCCGCAGGGCCACTGAACAACCAGCACATTCCAAGGTCTCCATGGACCCAAACGCACATTATGAGGCATCCTCAGGAGAGGCCATTTCAACTCAGCCCCCTGGGTCGCGTGTTCCAGAGGCAGCAGATCAAACATATCTTGTCGCTAATAGCCAATGGGAATGCGAGGCATGCTGTACAGGGATCCATCCTTCGAACCCTGCTCTCCAGTCCTTCCATATGGTATGTCCTGGAGCCATGCAACAGGACTCGAATGTCCCGCAGAAGGAAACCTTGTGGTTTGGGGCAACCTCCAAACTCAGCGTGGGAAAACTTCCTTGGCCTCATGAGGCCCCCACTTCATGAAGGTGCCATCATGGACACATACTCCAGCCTCAGCCAACGTCTGATCCTCAGCCTGACTTCAGATGCAGGAGATTTTGATTCAGCCTCTGCAGAGTGGGCCTGCTCTGCCCTTGGTTCCAATCCTCACACTAGCTTGTGTTTTCAGACTTCCGTCCTCACACTCCTGGCCCACAAACCCTCCCTACTGGGAATTCTGGGGCCACAATGAAGCACTGTGCCTGCCTCCCAAGAGAAAAACATTGTCTATGGCGCTGCCCAGAAACCCCAAATGAGGATCAAACTGCTTGGCCCTCGGCAACACCCCAATTGCCTAGGCTACCTTAAACAGTGATGCTCTGTCGCAAATAGCCTGAGCCCAGACCTTCCAACAGACACCGACACAGCTGGCTGCACACCCAGCACATTGGACCCGCCACTGCCTTAGGCCACCATCCATTCCCAACCTGGGTTTTCAGTCATCGGAACCTAGACCTTATCTCCAATCCCTGCACAGGGGGGAACCTGATGCACAAGTCAGAACCCCTCCTTCCCCCTGGCAAGAAACCTTGCTGCTGGCAGTGAGTCAAACCTTCAGTGTAGGAGAAAACGGCATGGCCCATGAGGCCACGCCCAAGCGTGAGGGCCGCCTTGGGCACAAACACACATTGTGACCCTCAGCGTGAGTACCTTATTCAAGTAACGCCTCTCAGTGACTGGACCAAGAGCCCGCATATGTGGCTTGCCATGCCCATAGGCACCCAGGACTAACTAGATGGTGTGTATTCCAGTTGAGGGAACCCACTGCTGTGCTCTAGAGCCCCTCTCCTGGGGGGTCCCCTGTGGCAGAAAACAGTACTCTTCATTCCCACAGAATGAACACAAACACTTGGGAGCTTGGACAATCCCCTGAGAGGAAGGCTCTTCCTCGGCCTCTGAGACAACCCCTACCCTGACCGGACACTGTAAACGCAACACCCAGAGACAAAATCCTGAGTGACTGCCTCCCACTTGCCCTACTTTGATTTCCAGAGGATCTCCCCTCACGGACTAGAGATCAGGCCTGCCATTACATTGGCCCCTAGCTGAGCCAAGTTTGCTTTTTCAGACATCTGTCCCCACAGCCCTGGCAAACAGAGCCTCTAGGCTGGGTCCTCTGGAGCCATACCACAGGGCCGTGCCTGCTCTCTCCTGGGAAACTGTGTCCATTCCTTTGGCCACACACCTCCAGAATATGAGAAACCTCAAGGCCTCCGAGGACATCCCACTACTGGGAGCCTCACTGGACTCACAGGGGCATTCGGACACAAGCTGAGCAGCTACATCCATGAATGCATGCACACAGATGACAACAGAGATAGAAGGTTGAGCCGGACAGGCCTTTAGGCCGTAGTCTCAACTCTTGCTTTGGTTTCCAGGTGTCACTCCTCAGAGGCTTTGGTTCGAAGAACAGGGTATGGGGCTTTCCTGAGGCACGGAACAGAACTCCTCTCGTCTCCACATGGGAAGTTTCCTTGTTGGAGCCGTGTCAAACACCTCATGTTGGAGAATCCTGCAGAGTCCCTGAGCCACCTCCACATTCCAAGGTCTCCCAGGCCACCAAGCCACAGTAGGACTCATCTTCAGGAGAGTCCATTTCAACTCTCCCCTCTGGGTAGCTCACCCAGGAGCCCGCAGATTGAGCCTGCCTTGTCCTGACTAAAGAGTGGGAATATGAGGTGGCGTTCCCAGGCATCCATGCTTAGACACCTGCTCTCGAGTCTTTCCATATGGGGCCTCTTGGAACCATCCAATAGGACTCGACTGTCGTGCAGAAGGTAACCTTCAGTTTTGGAGCCGTTCACAAATCCCATCGTAGGCAAAACTTTCTGGCCTCATGAAGCCCACACACCCTTCAGGAAGAGGCCATGCTGGACAAGAACTCTAGCCTGAGGCACGTCTCATAGTTGACATGACCTCAGTGCAGGAGATCCCGATTCAGCCTCTGCAGAGTGGGCATGCCGTGACCTCGGTCCCAAACCTCACGCTAGCTTGTGTTTTCAGACTTCCTTCCTCACACTCCTGGCAAACAAGCCCTCCGGACTAGGAACTCCGGAACCAAAACCCAGCCCAGTGTCTGCCCAACGGAAGAAAAACGTTTCCCTGTGGGGCTCTCCAGAAAACCCAGATGAGGATCAACCTGCTCGGGCCTCGACGGTACCCGAACTGGATAGGCTGCTCTGGGCACTCATGCTCTGCCTGACACAGCCTGAAGCCAGACGTCCAGACAGACAAGGAGACAGCTGGCCGCACACCCAGCACTTCGGACACGCCATGGTCTTATGCCGTCACCTCATCCTAACCTTGGTTTTCAGATATCTGAACCTAGACATTATATCAATTCTCCACACAGCTGGGTATAGCAAGCACAAAACAGAACTCCTCCTTCCCCATGGCTGTCAAGCTTGCTCTTGGCATGGAGTCACACCTTCAGGGTGGGAGAAACCTTCATGGCCCCTGATGCCACGCCCAAACTTGAGTGCTGCTTGGGCACAAATTCACACTGTGATCCTCAGCATGAGCCCCATGTCAAAGAAAGGCCTGTCAGGGCCTGGACCAAGAGCCCACATATGGGGCTTGCCAAGCCCCTATGCACCCAATCCTCACCACGGTTTGAATTTTCCAGTCGCCCCGCCCGTACCTGGAGCTCTGCTCTGGAATCCCTTTCTTGGAGAGACCCATGAGCCAGACAACACGACTCCACCCTTCCCACAAAATGACCCCAAACTCTTGGGAGCTGGGACAAATCCCCAGAGAGGGATACTCGTCCACAGTACCTGAGGCCACCGCTCCAATCCACGGCTATCCCGGACACAACATCCAGAGACAAAAGCCTGAAGGAACGCCTCCCACTCGCCCTTGTTTCAGAGGCCCAGGAGCTCCCTCTCGGGCTGTACATCCGGCCTGCCATACCCTAGGCGCCACTCCTAAGCTGAGTTTGTGTATTCAGACTTCTGTGCCCACAGCCTGGACCCACACACCTCCAGGCTAGGGCCTCTAGGGCCACAGCGAAAGATTGTGCCTGCCCTCTCCAAGGAAAGTGTGCCCAATCCATTGACCACAACACTACAGGTTAGGGAAAAGCTCCAAGGCCCCTGAGGCCATCAATAGTGTAGGCCCCCTTGGACTAAGAGGGGCTCTCTGACACCAGCGGAGCAACTATCTCCACTTAGACTCTCAGACAGTGTCCCCAGAGACAGAAGGTTGAAATGGACAGGCCCCCAGGCCCTAATCTGAACCTTAGCTTTGGTTTCCATGTTTCCGTTCTCAGAGGACTGTTTTCGTAGACCAGCACATGGGGCTTTTCTGAGGCACCAAACCAAACATCTCTCATCTCCACATGGGCAGCTTTCTTACTGGGATGTATCAAACACTTCAGGTAGGAGAGTTCCGCAGGGCCACTGAACAACCAGCACATTCCAAGGTCTCCATGGACCCAAACGCACATTATGACGCATCCTCAGGAGAGGCCATTTCAACTCAGCCCCCTGGGTCGCGTGTTCCAGAGGCAGCAGATCAAACATATCTTGTCGCTAATAGCCAATGGGAATGCGAGGCATGCTGTACAGGGATCCATCCTTCGAACCCTGCTCTCCAGTCCTTCCATATGGTATGTCCTGGAGCCATGCAACAGGACTCGAATGTCCCGCAGAAGGAAACCTTGTGGTTTGGGGCAACCTCCAAACTCAGCGTGGGAAAACTTCCTTGGCCTCATGAGGCCCCCACTTCATGAAGGTGCCATCATGGACACATACTCCAGCCTCAGCCAACGTCTGATCCTCAGCCTGACTTCAGATGCAGGAGATTTTGATTCAGCCTCTGCAGAGTGGGCCTGCTCTGCCCTTGGTTCCAATCCTCACACTAGCTTGTGTTTTCAGACTTCCGTCCTCACACTCCTGGCCCACAAACCCTCCCTACTGGGAATTCTGGGGCCACAATGAAGCACTGTGCCTGCCTCCCAAGAGAAAAACATTGTCTATGGCGCTGCCCAGAAACCCCAAATGAGGATCAAACTGCTTGGCCCTCGGCAACACCCCAATTGCCTAGGCTACCTTAAACAGTGATGCTCTGTCGCAAATAGCCTGAGCCCAGACCTTCCAACAGACACCGACACAGCTGGCTGCACACCCAGCACATTGGACCCGCCACTGCCTTAGGCCACCATCCATTCCCAACCTGGGTTTTCAGTCATCGGAACCTAGACCTTATCTCCAATCCCTGCACAGGGGGGAACCTGATGCACAAGTCAGAACCCCTCCTTCCCCCTGGCAAGAAACCTTGCTGCTGGCAGTGAGTCAAACCTTCAGTGTAGGAGAAAACGGCATGGCCCATGAGGCCACGCCCAAGCGTGAGGGCCGCCTTGGGCACAAACACACATTGTGACCCTCAGCGTGAGTACCTTATTCAAGTAACGCCTCTCAGTGACTGGACCAAGAGCCCGCATATGTGGCTTGCCATGCCCATAGGCACCCAGGACTAACTAGATGGTGTGTATTCCAGTTGAGGGAACCCACTGCTGTGCTCTAGAGCCCCTCTCCTGGGGGGTCCCCTGTGGCAGAAAACAGTACTCTTCATTCCCACAGAATGAACACAAACACTTGGGAGCTTGGACAATCCCCTGAGAGGAAGGCTCTTCCTCGGCCTCTGAGACAACCCCTACCCTGACCGGACACTGTAAACGCAACACCCAGAGACAAAATCCTGAGTGACTGCCTCCCACTTGCCCTACTTTGATTTCCAGAGGATCTCCCCTCACGGACTAGAGATCAGGCCTGCCATTACATTGGCCCCTAGCTGAGCCAAGTTTGCTTTTTCAGACATCTGTCCCCACAGCCCTGGCAAACAGAGCCTCTAGGCTGGGTCCTCTGGAGCCATACCACAGGGCCGTGCCTGCTCTCTCCTGGGAAACTGTGTCCATTCCTTTGGCCACACACCTCCAGAATATGAGAAACCTCAAGGCCTCCGAGGACATCCCACTACTGGGAGCCTCACTGGACTCACAGGGGCATTCGGACACAAGCTGAGCAGCTACATCCATGAATGCATGCACACAGATGACAACAGAGATAGAAGGTTGAGCCGGACAGGCCTTTAGGCCGTAGTCTCAACTCTTGCTTTGGTTTCCAGGTGTCACTCCTCAGAGGCTTTGGTTCGAAGAACAGGGTATGGGGCTTTCCTGAGGCACGGAACAGAACTCCTCTCGTCTCCACATGGGAAGTTTCCTTGTTGGAGCCGTGTCAAACACCTCATGTTGGAGAATCCTGCAGAGTCCCTGAGCCACCTCCACATTCCAAGGTCTCCCAGGCCACCAAGCCACAGTAGGACTCATCTTCAGGAGAGTCCATTTCAACTCTCCCCTCTGGGTAGCTCACCCAGGAGCCCGCAGATTGAGCCTGCCTTGTCCTGACTAAAGAGTGGGAATATGAGGTGGCGTTCCCAGGCATCCATGCTTAGACACCTGCTCTCGAGTCTTTCCATATGGGGCCTCTTGGAACCATCCAATAGGACTCGACTGTCGTGCAGAAGGTAACCTTCAGTTTTGGAGCCGTTCACAAATCCCATCGTAGGCAAAACTTTCTGGCCTCATGAAGCCCACACACCCTTCAGGAAGAGGCCATGCTGGACAAGAACTCTAGCCTGAGGCACGTCTCATAGTTGACATGACCACAGTGCAGGAGATCCCGATTCAGCCTCTGCAGAGTGGGCATGCCGTGACCTCGGTCCCAAACCTCACGCTAGCTTGTGTTTTCAGACTTCCTTCCTCACACTCCTGGCAAACAAGCCCTCCGGACTAGGAACTCCGGAACCAAAACCCAGCCCAGTGTCTGCCCAACGGAAGAAAAACGTTTCCCTGTGGGGCTCTCCAGAAAACCCAGATGAGGATCAACCTGCTCGGGCCTCGACGGTACCCGAACTGGATAGGCTGCTCTGGGCACTCATGCTCTGCCTGACACAGCCTGAAGCCAGACGTCCAGACAGACAAGGAGACAGCTGGCCGCACACCCAGCACTTCGGACACGCCATGGTCTTATGCCGTCACCTCATCCTAACCTTGGTTTGCAGATATCTGAACCTAGACATTATATCAATTCTCCACACAGCTGGGTATAGCAAGCACAAAACAGAACTCCTCCTTCCCCATGGCTGTCAAGCTTGCTCTTGGCATGGAGTCACACCTTCAGGGTGGGAGAAACCTTCATGGCCCCTGATGCCACGCCCAAACTTGAGTGGTGCTTGGGCACAAATTCACACTGTGATCCTCAGCATGAGCCCCATGTCAAAGAAAGGCCTGTCAGGGCCTGGACCAAGAGCCCACATATGGGGCTTGCCAAGCCCCTATGCACCCAATCCTCACCACGGTTTGAATTTTCCAGTCGCCCCGCCCGTACCTGGAGCTCTGCTCTGGAATCCCTTTCTTGGAGAGACCCATGAGCCAGACAACACGACTCCACCCTTCCCACAAAATGACCCCAAACTCTTGGGAGCTGGGACAAATCCCCAGAGAGGGATACTCGTCCACAGTACCTGAGGCCACCGCTCCAATCCACGGCTATCCCGGACACAACATCCAGAGACAAAAGCCTGAAGGAACGCCTCCCACTCGCCCTTGTTTCAGAGGCCCAGGAGCTCCCTCTCGGGCTGTACATCCGGCCTGCCATACCCTAGGCGCCACTCCTAAGCTGAGTTTGTGTATTCAGACTTCTGTGCCCACAGCCTGGACCCACACACCTCCAGGCTAGGGCCTCTAGGGCCACAGCGAAAGATTGTGCCTGCCCTCTCCAAGGAAAGTGTGCCCAATCCATTGACCACAACACTACAGGTTAGGGAAAAGCTCCAAGGCCCCTGAGGCCATCAATAGTGTAGGCCCCCTTGGACTAAGAGGGGCTCTCTGACACCAGCGGAGCAACTATCTCCACTTAGACTCTCAGACAGTGTCCCCAGAGACAGAAGGTTGAAATGGACAGGCCTCCAGGCCCTAATCTGAACCTTAGCTTTGGTTTCCATGTTTCCGTTCTCAGAGGACTGTTTTCGTAGACCAGCACATGGGGCTTTTCTGAGGCACCAAACCAAACATCTCTCATCTCCACATGGGCAGCTTTCTTACTGGGATGTATCAAACACTTCAGGTAGGAGAGTTCCGCAGGGCCACTGAACAACCAGCACATTCCAAGGTCTCCATGGACCCAAACGCACATTATGACGCATCCTCAGGAGAGGCCATTTCAACTCAGCCCCCTGGGTCGCGTGTTCCAGAGGCAGCAGATCAAACATATCTTGTCGCTAATAGCCAATGGGAATGCGAGGCATGCTGTACAGGGATCCATCCTTCGAACCCTGCTCTCCAGTCCTTCCATATGGTATGTCCTGGAGCCATGCAACAGGACTCGAATGTCCCGCAGAAGGAAACCTTGTGGTTTGGGGCAACCTCCAAACTCAGCGTGGGAAAACTTCCTTGGCCTCATGAGGCCCCCACTTCATGAAGGTGCCATCATGGACACATACTCCAGCCTCAGCCAACGTCTGATCCTCAGCCTGACTTCAGATGCAGGAGATTTTGATTCAGCCTCTGCAGAGTGGGCCTGCTCTGCCCTTGGTTCCAATCCTCACACTAGCTTGTGTTTTCAGACTTCCGTCCTCACACTCCTGGCCCACAAACCCTCCCTACTGGGAATTCTGGGGCCACAATGAAGCACTGTGCCTGCCTCCCAAGAGAAAAACATTGTCTATGGCGCTGCCCAGAAACCCCAAATGAGGATCAAACTGCTTGGCCCTCGGCAACACCCCAATTGCCTAGGCTACCTTAAACAGTGATGCTCTGTCGCAAATAGCCTGAGCCCAGACCTTCCAACAGACACCGACACAGCTGGCTGCACACCCAGCACATTGGACCCGCCACTGCCTTAGGCCACCATCCATTCCCAACCTGGGTTTTCAGTCATCGGAACCTAGACCTTATCTCCAATCCCTGCAAAGGGGGGAACCTGATGCACAAGTCAGAACCCCTCCTTCCCCCTGGCAAGAAACCTTGCTGCTGGCAGTGAGTCAAACCTTCAGTGTAGGAGAAAACGGCATGGCCCATGAGGCCACGCCCAAGCGTGAGGGCCGCCTTGGGCACAAACACACATTGTGACCCTCAGCGTGAGTACCTTATTCAAGTAACGCCTCTCAGTGACTGGACCAAGAGCCCGCATATGTGGCTTGCCATGCCCATAGGCACCCAGGACTAACTAGATGGTGTGTATTCCAGTTGAGGGAACCCACTGCTGTGCTCTAGAGCCCCTCTCCTGGGGGGTCCCCTGTGGCAGAAAACAGTACTCTTCATTCCCACAGAATGAACACAAACACTTGGGAGCTTGGACAATCCCCTGAGAGGAAGGCTCTTCCTCGGCCTCTGAGACAACCCCTACCCTGACCGGACACTGTAAACGCAACACCCAGAGACAAAATCCTGAGTGACTGCCTCCCACTTGCCCTACTTTGATTTCCAGAGGATCTCCCCTCACGGACTAGAGATCAGGCCTGCCATTACATTGGCCCCTAGCTGAGCCAAGTTTGCTTTTTCAGACATCTGTCCCCACAGCCCTGGCAAACAGAGCCTCTAGGCTGGGTCCTCTGGAGCCATACCACAGGGCCGTGCCTGCTCTCTCCTGGGAAACTGTGTCCATTCCTTTGGCCACACACCTCCAGAATATGAGAAACCTCAAGGCCTCCGAGGATATACCACTACTGGGAGCCTCACTGGACTCACAGGGGCATTCGGACACAAGCTGAGCAGCTACATCCATGAATGCATGCACACAGATGACAACAGAGATAGAAGGTTGAGCCGGACAGGCCTTTAGGCCGTAGTCTCAACTCTTGCTTTGGTTTCCAGGTGTCACTCCTCAGAGGCTTTGGTTCGAAGAACAGGGTATGGGGCTTTCCTGAGGCACGGAACAGAACTCCTCTCGTCTCCACATGGGAAGTTTCCTTGTTGGAGCCGTGTCAAACACCTCATGTTGGAGAATCCTGCAGAGTCCCTGAGCCACCTCCACATTCCAAGGTCTCCCACGCCACCAAGCCACAGTAGGACTCATCTTCAGGAGAGTCCATTTCAACTCTCCCCTCTGGGTAGCTCACCCAGGAGCCCGCAGATTGAGCCTGCCTTGTCCTGACTAAAGAGTGGGAATATGAGGTGGCGTTCCCAGGCATCCATGCTTAGACACCTGCTCTCGAGTCTTTCCATATGGGGCCTCTTGGAACCATCCAATAGGACTCGACTGTCGTGCAGAAGGTAACCTTCAGTTTTGGAGCCGTTCACAAATCCCATCGTAGGCAAAACTTTCTGGCCTCATGAAGCCCACACACCCTTCAGGAAGAGGCCATGCTGGACAAGAACTCTAGCCTGAGGCAAGTCTCATAGTTGACATGACCTCAGTGCAGGAGATCCCGATTCAGCCTCTGCAGAGTGGGCATGCCGTGACCTCGGTCCCAAACCTCACGCTAGCTTGTGTTTTCAGACTTCCTTCCTCACACTCCTGGCAAACAAGCCCTCCGGACTAGGAACTCCGGAACCAAAACCCAGCCCAGTGTCTGCCCAACGGAAGAAAAACGTTTCCCTGTGGGGCTCTCCAGAAAACCCAGATGAGGATCAACCTGCTCGGGCCTCGACGGTACCCGAACTGGATAGGCTGCTCTGGGCACTCATGCTCTGCCTGACACAGCCTGAAGCCAGACGTCCAGACAGACAAGGAGACAGCTGGCCGCACACCCAGCACTTCGGACACGCCATGGTCTTATGCCGTCACCTCATCCTAACCTTGGTTTTCAGATATCTGAACCTAGACATTATATCAATTCTCCACACAGCTGGGTATAGCAAGCACAAAACAGAACTCCTCCTTCCCCATGGCTGTCAAGCTTGCTCTTGGCATGGAGTCACACCTTCAGGGTGGGAGAAACCTTCATGGCCCCTGATGCCACGCCCAAACTTGAGTGCTGCTTGGGCACAAATTCACACTGTGATCCTCAGCATGAGCCCCATGTCAAAGAAAGGCCTGTCAGGGCCTGGACCAAGAGCCCACATATGGGGCTTGCCAAGCCCCTATGCACACAATCCTCACCACGGTTTGAATTTTCCAGTCGCCCCGCCCGTACCTGGAGCTCTGCTCTGGAATCCCTTTCTTGGAGAGACCCATGAGCCAGACAACACGACTCCACCCTTCCCACAAAATGACCCCAAACTCTTGGGAGCTGGGACAAATCCCCAGAGAGGGATACTCGTCCACAGTAACTGAGGCCACCGCTCCAATCCACGGCTATCCCGGACACAACATCCAGAGACAAAAGCCTGAAGGAACGCCTCCCACTCGCCCTTGTTTCAGAGGCCCAGGAGCTCCCTCTCGGCTGTACATCCGGCCTGCCATACCCTAGGCGCCACTCCTAAGCTGAGTTTGTGTATTCAGACTTCTGTGCCCACAGCCTGGACCCACACACCTCCAGGCTAGGGCCTCTAGGGCCACAGCGAAAGATTGTGCCTGCCCTCTCCAAGGAAAGTGTGCCCAATCCATTGACCACAACACTACAGGTTAGGGAAAAGCTCCAAGGCCCCTGAGGCCATCAATAGTGTAGGCCCCCTTGGACTAAGAGGGGCTCTCTGACACCAGCGGAGCAACTATCTCCACTTAGACTCTCAGACAGTGTCCCCAGAGACAGAAGGTTGAAATGGACAGGCCCCCAGGCCCTAATCTGAACCTTAGCTTTGGTTTCCATGTTTCCGTTCTCAGAGGACTGTTTTCGTAGACCAGCACATGGGGCTTTTCTGAGGCACCAAACCAAACATCTCTCATCTCCACATGGGCAGCTTTCTTACTGGGATGTATCAAACACTTCAGGTAGGAGAGTTCCGCAGGGCCACTGAACAACCAGCACATTCCAAGGTCTCCATGGACCCAAACGCACATTATGAGGCATCCTCAGGAGAGGCCATTTCAACTCAGCCCCCTGGGTCGCGTGTTCCAGAGGCAGCAGATCAAACATATCTTGTCGCTAATAGCCAATGGGAATGCGAGGCATGCTGTACAGGGATCCATCCTTCGAACCCTGCTCTCCAGTCCTTCCATATGGTATGTCCTGGAGCCATGCAACAGGACTCGAATGTCCCGCAGAAGGAAACCTTGTGGTTTGGGGCAACCTCCAAACTCAGCGTGCGAAAACTTCCTTGGCCTCATGAGGCCCCCACTTCATGAAGGTGCCATCATGGACACATACTCCAGCCTCAGCCAACGTCTGATCCTCAGCCTGACTTCAGATGCAGGAGATTTTGATTCAGCCTCTGCAGAGTGGGCCTGCTCTGCCCTTGGTTCCAATCCTCACACTAGCTTGTGTTTTCAGACTTCCGTCCTCACACTCCTGGCCCACAAACCCTCCCTACTGGGAATTCTGGGGCCACAATGAAGCACTGTGCCTGCCTCCCAAGAGAAAAACATTGTCTATGGCGCTGCCCAGAAACCCCAAATGAGGATCAAACTGCTTGGCCCTCGGCAACACCCCAATTGCCTAGGCTACCTTAAACAGTGATGCTCTGTCGCAAATAGCCTGAGCCCAGACCTTCCAACAGACACCGACACAGCTGGCTGCACACCCAGCACATTGGACCCGCCACTGCCTTAGGCCACCATCCATTCCCAACCTGGGTTTTCAGTCATCGGAACCTAGACCTTATCTCCAATCCCTGCACAGGGGGGAACCTGATGCACAAGTCAGAACCCCTCCTTCCCCCTGGCAAGAAACCTTGCTGCTGGCAGTGAGTCAAACCTTCAGTGTAGGAGAAAACGGCATGGCCCATGAGGCCACGCCCAAGCGTGAGGGCCGCCTTGGGCACAAACACACATTGTGACCCTCAGCGTGAGTACCTTATTCAAGTAACGCCTCTCAGTGACTGGACCAAGAGCCCGCATATGTGGCTTGCCATGCCCATAGGCACCCAGGACTAACTAGATGGTGTGTATTCCAGTTGAGGGAACCCACTGCTGTGCTCTAGAGTCCCTCTCCTGGGGGGTCCCCTGTGGCAGAAAACATTACTCTTCATTCCCACAGAATGAACACAAACCCTTGGGAGCTTGGACAATCCCCCGAGAGGAAGGCTCTTCCTCGGCCTCTGAGACAACCCCTACCCTGACCGGACACTGTAAACGCAACACCCAGAGACAAAATCCTGAGTGACTGCCTCCCACTTGCCCTACTTTGATTTCCAGAGGATCTCCCCTCACGGACTAGAGATCAGGCCTGCCATTACATTGGCCCCTAGCTGAGCCAAGTTTGCTTTTTCAGACATCTGTCCCCACAGCCCTGCCAAACACAGCCTCTAGGCTGGGTCCTCTGGAGCCATACCACAGGACCGTGCCTGCTCTCTCCTGGGAAACTGTGTCCATTCCTTTGGCCACACACCTCCAGAATATGAGAAACCTCAAGGCCTCCGAGGACATCCCACTACTGGGAGCCTCACTGGACTCACAGGGGCATTCGGACACAAGCTGAGCAGCTACATCCATGAATGCATGCACACAGATGACAACAGAGATAGAAGGTTGAGCCGGACAGGCCTTTAGGCCGTAGTCTCAACTCTTGCTTTGGTTTCCAGGTGTCACTCCTCAGAGGCTTTGGTTCGAAGAACAGGGTATGGGGCTTTCCTGAGGCACGGAACAGAACTCCTCTCGTCTCCACATGGGAAGTTTCCTTGTTGGAGCCGTGTCAAACACCTCATGTTGGAGAATCCTGCAGAGTCCCTGAGCCACCTCCACATTCCAAGGTCTCCCACGCCACCAAGCCACAGTAGGACTCATCTTCAGGAGAGTCCATTTCAACTCTCCCCTCTGGGTAGCTCACCCAGGAGCCCGCAGATTGAGCCTGCCTTGTCCTGACTAAAGAGTGGGAATATGAGGTGGCGTTCCCAGGCATCCATGCTTAGACACCTGCTCTCGAGTCTTTCCATATGGGGCCTCTTGGAACCATCCAATAGGACTCGACTGTCGTGCAGAAGGTAACCTTCAGTTTTGGAGCCGTTCACAAATCCCATCGTAGGCAAAACTTTCTGGCCTCATGAAGCCCACACACCCTTCAGGAAGAGGCCATGCTGGACAAGAACTCTAGCCTGAGGCAAGTCTCATAGTTGACATGACCTCAGTGCAGGAGATCCCGATTCAGCCTCTGCAGAGTGGGCATGCCGTGACCTCGGTCCCAAACCTCACGCTAGCTTGTGTTTTCAGACTTCCTTCCTCACACTCCTGGCAAACAAGCCCTCCGGACTAGGAACTCCGGAACCAAAACCCAGCCCAGTGTCTGCCCAACGGAAGAAAAACGTTTCCCTGTGGGGCTCTCCAGAAAACCCAGATGAGGATCAACCTGCTCGGGCCTCGACGGTACCCGAACTGGATAGGCTGCTCTGGGCACTCATGCTCTGCCTGACACAGCCTGAAGCCAGACGTCCAGACAGACAAGGAGACAGCTGGCCGCACACCCAGCACTTCGGACACGCCATGGTCTTATGCCGTCACCTCATCCTAACCTTGGTTTTCAGATATCTGAACCTAGACATTATATCAATTCTCCACACAGCTGGGTATAGCAAGCACAAAACAGAACTCCTCCTTCCCCATGGCTGTCAAGCTTGCTCTTGGCATGGAGTCACACCTTCAGGGTGGGAGAAACCTTCATGGCCCCTGATGCCACGCCCAAACTTGAGTGCTGCTTGGGCACAAATTCACACTGTGATCCTCAGCATGAGCCCCATGTCAAAGAAAGGCCTGTCAGGGCCTGGACCAAGAGCCCACATATGGGGCTTGCCAAGCCCCTATGCACCCAATCCTCACCACGGTTTGAATTTTCCAGTCGCCCCGCCCGTACCTGGAGCTCTGCTCTGGAATCCCTTTCTTGGAGAGACCCATGAGCCAGACAACACGACTCCACCCTTCCCACAAAATGACCCCAAACTCTTGGGAGCTGGGACAAATCCCCAGAGAGGGATACTCGTCCACAGTAACTGAGGCCACCGCTCCAATCCACGGCTATCCCGGACACAACATCCAGAGACAAAAGCCTGAAGGAACGCCTCCCACTCGCCCTTGTTTCAGAGGCCCAGGAGCTCCCTCTCGGGCTGTACATCCGGCCTGCCATACCCTAGGCGCCACTCCTAAGCTGAGTTTGTGTATTCAGACTTCTGTGCCCACAGCCTGGACCCACACACCTCCAGGCTAGGGCCTCTAGGGCCACAGCGAAAGATTGTGCCTGCCCTCTCCAAGGAAAGTGTGCCCAATCCATTGACCACAACACTACAGGTTAGGGAAAAGCTCCAAGGCCCCTGAGGCCATCAATAGTGTAGGCCCCCTTGGACTAAGAGGGGCTCTCTGACACCAGCGGAGCAACTATCTCCACTTAGACTCTCAGACAGTGTCCCCAGAGACAGAAGGTTGAAATGGACAGGCCCCCAGGCCCTAATCTGAACCTTAGCTTTGGTTTCCATGTTTCCGTTCTCAGAGGACTGTTTTCGTAGACCAGCACATGGGGCTTTTCTGAGGCACCAAACCAAACATCTCTCATCTCCACATGGGCAGCTTTCTTACTGGGATGTATCAAACACTTCAGGTAGGAGAGTTCCGCAGGGCCACTGAACAACCAGCACATTCCAAGGTCTCCATGGACCCAAACGCACATTATGAGGCATCCTCAGGAGAGGCCATTTCAACTCAGCCCCCTGGGTCGCGTGTTCCAGAGGCAGCAGATCAAACATATCTTGTCGCTAATAGCCAATGGGAATGCGAGGCATGCTGTACAGGGATCCATCCTTCGAACCCTGCTCTCCAGTCCTTCCATATGGTATGTCCTGGAGCCATGCAACAGGACTCGAATGTCCCGCAGAAGGAAACCTTGTGGTTTGGGGCAACCTCCAAACTCAGCGTGCGAAAACTTCCTTGGCCTCATGAGGCCCCCACTTCATGAAGGTGCCATCATGGACACATACTCCAGCCTCAGCCAACGTCTGATCCTCAGCCTGACTTCAGATGCAGGAGATTTTGATTCAGCCTCTGCAGAGTGGGCCTGCTCTGCCCTTGGTTCCAATCCTCACACTAGCTTGTGTTTTCAGACTTCCGTCCTCACACTCCTGGCCCACAAACCCTCCCTACTGGGAATTCTGGGGCCACAATGAAGCACTGTGCCTGCCTCCCAAGAGAAAAACATTGTCTATGGCGCTGCCCAGAAACCCCAAATGAGGATCAAACTGCTTGGCCCTCGGCAACACCCCAATTGCCTAGGCTACCTTAAACAGTGATGCTCTGTCGCAAATAGCCTGAGCCCAGACCTTCCAACAGACACCGACACAGCTGGCTGCACACCCAGCACATTGGACCCGCCACTGCCTTAGGCCACCATCCATTCCCAACCTGGGTTTTCAGTCATCGGAACCTAGACCTTATCTCCAATCCCTGCACAGGGGGGAACCTGATGCACAAGTCAGAACCCCTCCTTCCCCCTGGCAAGAAACCTTGCTGCTGGCAGTGAGTCAAACCTTCAGTGTAGGAGAAAACGGCATGGCCCATGAGGCCACGCCCAAGCGTGAGGGCCGCCTTGGGCACAAACACACATTGTGACCCTCAGCGTGAGTACCTTATTCAAGTAACGCCTCTCAGTGACTGGACCAAGAGCCCGCATATGTGGCTTGCCATGCCCATAGGCACCCAGGACTAACTAGATGGTGTGTATTCCAGTTGAGGGAACCCACTGCTGTGCTCTAGAGTCCCTCTCCTGGGGGGTCCCCTGTGGCAGAAAACAGTACTCTTCATTCCCACAGAATGAACACAAACCCTTGGGAGCTTGGACAATCCCCCGAGAGGAAGGCTCTTCCTCGGCCTCTGAGACAACCCCTACCCTGACCGGACACTGTAAACGCAACACCCAGAGACAAAATCCTGAGTGACTGCCTCCCACTTGCCCTACTTTGATTTCCAGAGGATCTCCCCTCACGGACTAGAGATCAGGCCTGCCATTACATTGGCCCCTAGCTGAGCCAAGTTTGCTTTTTCAGACATCTGTCCCCACAGCCCTGCCAAACACAGCCTCTAGGCTGGGTCCTCTGGAGCCATACCACAGGACCGTGCCTGCTCTCTCCTGGGAAACTGTGTCCATTCCTTTGGCCACACACCTCCAGAATATGAGAAACCTCAAGGCCTCCGAGGACATCCCACTACTGGGAGCCTCACTGGACTCACAGGGGCATTCGGACACAAGCTGAGCAGCTACATCCATGAATGCATGCACACAGATGACAACAGAGATAGAAGGTTGAGCCGGACAGGCCTTTAGGCCGTAGTCTCAACTCTTGCTTTGGTTTCCAGGTGTCACTCCTCAGAGGCTTTGGTTCGAAGAACAGGGTATGGGGCTTTCCTGAGGCATGGAACAGAACTCCTCTCGTCTCCACATGGGAAGTTTCCTTGTTGGAGCCGTGTCAAACACCTCATGTTGGAGAATCCTGCAGAGTCCCTGAGCCACCTCCACATTCCAAGGTCTCCCAGGACACCAAGCCACAGTAGGACTCATCTTCAGGAGAGTCCATTTCAACTCTCCCCTCTGGGTAGCTCACCCAGGAGCCCGCAGATTGAGCCTGCCTTGTCCTGACTAAAGAGTGGGAATATGAGGTGGCGTTCCCAGGCATCCATGCTTAGACACCTGCTCTCGAGTCTTTCCATATGGGGCCTCTTGGAACCATCCAATAGGACTCGACTGTCGTGCAGAAGGTAACCTTCAGTTTTGGAGCCGTTCACAAATCCCATCGTAGGCAAAACTTTCTGGCCTCATGAAGCACCCACACCCTTCAGGAAGAGGCCATGCTGGACAAGAACTCTAGCCTGAGGCACGTCTCATAGTTGACATGACCTCAGTGCAGGAGATCCCGATTCAGCCTCTGCAGAGTGGGCATGCCGGGACCTCGGTCCCAAACCTCACGCTAGCTTGTGTTTTCAGACTTCCTTCCTCACACTCCTGGCAAACAAGCCCTCCGGACTAGGAACTCCGGAACCAAAACCCAGCCCAGTGTCTGCCCAACGGAAGAAAAACGTTTCCCTGTGGGGCTCTCCAGAAAACCCAGATGAGGATCAACCTGCTCGGGCCTCGACGGTACCCGAACTGGATAGGCTGCTCTGGGCACTCATGCTCTGCCTGACACAGCCTGAAGCCAGACGTCCAGACAGACAAGGAGACAGCTGGCCGCACACCCAGCACTTCGGACACGCCATGGTCTTATGCCGTCACCTCATCCTAACCTTGGTTTTCAGATATCTGAACCTAGACATTATATCAATTCTCCACACAGCTGGGTATAGCAAGCACAAAACAGAACTCCTCCTTCCCCATGGCTGTCAAGCTTGCTCTTGGCATGGAGTCACACCTTCAGGGTGGGAGAAACCTTCATGGCCCCTGATGCCACGCCCAAACTTGAGTGCTGCTTGGGCACAAATTCACACTGTGATCCTCAGCATGAGCCCCATGTCAAAGAAAGGCCTGTCAGGGCCTGGACCAAGAGCCCACATATGGGGCTTGCCAAGCCCCTATGCACCCAATCCTCACCACGGTTTGAATTTTCCAGTCGCCCCGCCCGTACCTGGAGCTCTGCTCTGGAATCCCTTTCTTGGAGAGACCCATGAGCCAGACAACACGACTCCACCCTTCCCACAAAATGACCCCAATCTCTTGGGAGCTGGGACAAATCCCCAGAGAGGGATACTCGTCCACAGTACCTGAGGCCACCGCTCCAATCCACGGCTATCCCGGACACAACATCCAGAGACAAAAGCCTGAAGGAACGCCTCCCACTCGCCCTTGTTTCAGAGGCCCAGGAGCTCCCTCTCGGGCTGTACATCCGGCCTGCCATACCCTAGGCGCCACTCCTAAGCTGAGTTTGTGTATTCAGACTTCTGTGCCCACAGCCTGGACCCACACACCTCCAGGCTAGGGCCTCTAGGGCCACAGCGAAAGATTGTGCCTGCCCTCTCCAAGGAAAGTGTGCCCAATCCATTGACCACAACACTACAGGTTAGGGAAAAGCTCCAAGGCCCCTGAGGCCATCAATAGTGTAGGCCCCCCTGGACTAAGAGGGGCTCTCTGACACCAGCGGAGCAACTATCTCCACTTAGACTCTCAGACAGTGTCCCCAGAGAGAGAAGGTTGAAATGGACAGGCCCCCAGGCCCTAATCTGAACCTTAGCTTTGGTTTCCATGTTTCCGTTCTCAGAGGACTGTTTTCGTAGACCAGCACATGGGGCTTTTCTGAGGCACCAAACCAAACATCTCTCATCTCCACATGGGCAGCTTTCTTACTGGGATGTATCAAACACTTCAGGTAGGAGAGTTCCGCAGGGCCACTGAACAACCAGCACATTCCAAGGTCTCCATGGACCCAAACGCACATTATGACGCATCCTCAGGAGAGGCCATTTCAACTCAGCCCCCTGGGTCGCGTGTTCCAGAGGCAGCAGATCAAACATATCTTGTCGCTAATAGCCAATGGGAATGCGAGGCATGCTGTACAGGGATCCATCCTTCGAACCCTGCTCTCCAGTCCTTCCATATGGTATGTCCTGGAGCCATGCAACAGGACTCGAATGTCCCGCAGAAGGAAACCTTGTGGTTTGGGGCAACCTCCAAACTCAGCGTGGGAAAACTTCCTTGGCCTCATGAGGCCCCCACTTCATGAAGGTGCCATCATGGACACATACTCCAGCCTCAGCCAACGTCTGATCCTCAGCCTGACTTCAGATGCAGGAGATTTTGATTCAGCCTCTGCAGAGTGGGCCTGCTCTGCCCTTGGTTCCAATCCTCACACTAGCTTGTGTTTTCAGACTTCCGTCCTCACACTCCTGGCCCACAAACCCTCCCTACTGGGAATTCTGGGGCCACAATGAAGCACTGTGCCTGCCTCCCAAGAGAAAAACATTGTCTATGGCGCTGCCCAGAAACCCCAAATGAGGATCAAACTGCTTGGCCCTCGGCAACACCCCAATTGCCTAGGCTACCTTAAACAGTGATGCTCTGTCGCAAATAGCCTGAGCCCAGACCTTCCAACAGACACCGACACAGCTGGCTGCACACCCAGCACATTGGACCCGCCACTGCCTTAGGCCACCATCCATTCCCAACCTGGGTTTTCAGTCATCGGAACCTAGACCTTATCTCCAATCCCTGCACAGGGGGGAACCTGATGCACAAGTCAGAACCCCTCCTTCCCCCTGGCAAGAAACCTTGCTGCTGGCAGTGAGTCAAACCTTCAGTGTAGGAGAAAACGGCATGGCCCATGAGGCCACGCCCAAGCGTGAGGGCCGCCTTGGGCACAAACACACATTGTGACCCTCAGCGTGAGTACCTTATTCAAGTAACGCCTCTCAGTGACTGGACCAAGAGCCCGCATATGTGGCTTGCCATGCCCATAGGCACCCAGGACTAACTAGATGGTGTGTATTCCAGTTGAGGGAACCCACTGCTGTGCTCTAGAGCCCCTCTCCTGGGGGGTCCCCTGTGGCAGAAAACAGTACTCTTCATTCCCACAGAATGAACACAAACACTTGGGAGCTTGGACAATCCCCTGAGAGGAAGGCTCTTCCTCGGCCTCTGAGACAACCCCTACCCTGACCGGACACTGTAAACGCAACACCCAGAGACAAAATCCTGAGTGACTGCCTCCCACTTGCCCTACTTTGATTTCCAGAGGATCTCCCCTCACGGACTAGAGATCAGGCCTGCCATTACATTGGCCCCTAGCTGAGCCAAGTTTGCTTTTTCAGACATCTGTCCCCACAGCCCTGGCAAACAGAGCCTCTAGGCTGGGTCCTCTGGAGCCATACCACAGGGCCGTGCCTGCTCTCTCCTGGGAAACTGTGTCCATTCCTTTGGCCACACACCTCCAGAATATGAGAAACCTCAAGGCCTCCGAGGACATCCCACTACTGGGAGCCTCACTGGACTCACAGGGGCATTCGGACACAAGCTGAGCAGCTACATCCATGAATGCATGCACACAGATGACAACAGAGATAGAAGGTTGAGCCGGACAGGCCTTTAGGCCGTAGTCTCAACTCTTGCTTTGGTTTCCAGGTGTCACTCCTCAGAGGCTTTGGTTCGAAGAACAGGGTATGGGGCTTTCCTGAGGCACGGAACAGAACTCCTCTCGTCTCCACATGGGAAGTTTCCTTGTTGGAGCCGTGTCAAACACCTCATGTTGGAGAATCCTGCAGAGTCCCTGAGCCACCTCCACATTCCAAGGTCTCCCAGGCCACCAAGCCACAGTAGGACTCATCTTCAGGAGAGTCCATTTCAACTCTCCCCTCTGGGTAGCTCACCCAGGAGCCCGCAGATTGAGCCTGCCTTGTCCTGACTAAAGAGTGGGAATATGAGGTGGCGTTCCCAGGCATCCATGCTTAGACACCTGCTCTCGAGTCTTTCCATATGGGGCCTCTTGGAACCATCCAATAGGACTCGACTGTCGTGCAGAACGTAACCTTCAGTTTTGGAGCAGTTCACAAATCCCATCGTAGGCAAAACTTTCTGGCCTCATGAAGCCCCCACACCCTTCAGGAAGAGGCCATGCTGGAGAAGAACTCTAGCCTGAGGCACGTCTCATAGTTGACCTGACCTCAGTGCAGGAGATCCCGATTCAGCCTCTGCAGAGTGGGCATGCCGTGACCTCGGTCCCAAACCTCACGCTAGCTTGTGTTTTCAGACTTCCTTCCTCACACTCCTGGCAAACAAGCCCTCCGGACTAGGAACTCCGGAACCAAAACCCAGCCCAGTGTCTGCCCAACGGAAGAAAAACGTTTCCCTGTGGGGCTCTCCAGAAAACCCAGATGAGGATCAACCTGCTCGGGCCTCGACGGTACCCGAACTGGATAGGCTGCTCTGGGCACTCATGCTCTGCCTGACACAGCCTGAAGCCAGTCGTCCAGACAGACAAGGAGACAGCTGGCCGCACACCCATCACTTCGGACACGCCATGGTCTTATGCCATCACCTCATCCTAACCTTGGTTTTCAGATATCTGAACCTAGACATTATATCAATTCTCCACACAGCTGGGTATAGCAAGCACAAAACAGAACTCCTCCTTCCCCATGGCTGTCAAGCTTGCTCTTGGCATGGAGTCACACCTTCAGGGTGGGAGAAACCTTCATGGCCCCTGATGCCACGCCCAAACTTGAGTGCTGCTTGGGCACAAATTCACACTGTGATCCTCAGCATGAGCCCCATGTCAAAGAAAGGCCTGTCAGGGCCTGGACCAAGAGCCCACATATGGGCTTGCCAAGCCCCTATGCACCCAATCCTCACCACGGTTTGAATTTTCCAGTCGCCCCGCCCGTACCTGGAGCTCTGCTCTGGAATCCCTTTCTTGGAGAGACCCATGAGCCAGACAACACGACTCCACCCTTCCCACAAAATGACCCCAATCTCTTGGGAGCTGGGACAAATCCCCAGAGAGGGATACTCGTCCACAGTACCTGAGGCCACCGCTCCAATCCACGGCTATCCCGGACACAACATCCAGAGACAAAAGCCTGAAGGAACGCCTCCCACTCGCCCTTGTTTCAGAGGCCCAGGAGCTCCCTCTCGGGCTGTACATCCGGCCTGCCATACCCTAGGCGCCACTCCTAAGCTGAGTTTGTGTATTCAGACTTCTGTGCCCACAGCCTGGACCCACACACCTCCAGGCTAGGGCCTCTAGGGCCACAGCGAAAGATTGTGCCTGCCCTCTCCAAGGAAAGTGTGCCCAATCCATTGACCACAACACTACAGGTTAGGGAAAAGCTCCAAGGCCCCTGAGGCCATCAATAGTGTAGGCCCCCCTGGACTAAGAGGGGCTCTCTGACACCAGCGGAGCAACTATCTCCACTTAGACTCTCAGACAGTGTCCCCAGAGACAGAAGGTTGAAATGGACAGGCCCCCAGGCCCTAATCTGAACCTTAGCTTTGGTTTCCATGTTTCCGTTCTCAGAGGACTGTTTTCGTAGACCAGCACATGGGGCTTTTCTGAGGCACCAAACCAAACATCTCTCATCTCCACATGGGCAGCTTTCTTACTGGGATGTATCAAACACTTCAGGTAGGAGAGTTCCGCAGGGCCACTGAACAACCAGCACATTCCAAGGTCTCCATGGACCCAAACGCACATTATGAGGCATCCTCAGGAGAGGCCATTTCAACTCAGCCCCCTGGGTCGCGTGTTCCAGAGGCAGCAGATCAAACATATCTTGTCGCTAATAGCCAATGGGAATGCGAGGCATGCTGTACAGGGATCCATCCTTCGAACCCTGCTCTCCAGTCCTTCCATATGGTATGTCCTGGAGCCATGCAACAGGACTCGAATGTCCCGCCGAAGGAAACCTTGTGGTTTGGGGCAACCTCCAAACTCAGCGTGCGAAAACTTCCTTGGCCTCATGAGGCCCCCACTTCATGAAGGTGCCATCATGGACACATACTCCAGCCTCAGCCAATGTCTGATCCTCAGCCTGACTTCAGATAGAGGAGATTTTGATTCAGCCTCTGCAGAGTGGGCCTGCTCTGCCCTTGGTTCCAATCCTCACACTAGCTTGTGTTTTCAGACTTCCGTCCTCACACTCCTGGCCCACAAACCCTCCCTACTGGGAATTCTGGGGCTACAATGAAGCACTGTGCCTGCCTCCCAAGAGAAAAACATTGTCTATGGCGCTGCCCAGAAACCCCAAATGAGGATCAACCTGCTTGGCCCTCGGCAACACCCCAATTGCCTAGGCTACCTTAAACAGTGATGCTCTGTCGCAAATAGCCTGAGCCCAGACCTTCCAACAGACACCGACACAGCTGGCTGCACACCCAGCACATTGGACCCGCCACTGCCTTAGGCCACCATCCATTCCCAACCTGGGTTTTCAGTCATCAGAACCTAGACCTTATCTCCAATCCCTGCACAGGGGGGAACCTGATGCACAAGTCAGAACCCCTCCTTCCCCCTGGCAAGAAACCTTGCTGCTGGCAGTGAGTCAAACCTTCAGTGTAGGAAAAAACGGCATGGCTCATGAGGCCACGCCCAAGCGTGAGGGCCGCCTTGGGCACAAACACACATTGTGACCCTCAGCGTGAGTACCTTATTCAAGTAACGCCTCTCAGTGACTGGACTAAGAGCCCGCATATGTGGCTTGCCATGCCCATAGGCACCCAGGACTAACTAGATGGTGTGTATTCCAGTTGAGGGAACCCACTGCTGTGCTCTAGAGTCCCTCTCCTGGGGGGTCCCCTGTGGCAGAAAACATTACTCTTCATTCCCACAGAATGAACACAAACACTTGGGAGCTTGGACAATCCCCTGAGAGGAAGGCTCTTCCTCGGCCTCTGAGACAACCCCTACCCTGACCGGACACTGTAAACGCAACACCCAGAGACAAAATCCTGAGTGACTGCCTCCCACTTGCCCTACTTTGATTTCCAGAGGATCTCCCCTCACGGACTAGAGATCAGGCCTGCCATTACATTGGCCCCTAGCTGAGCCAAGTTTGCTTTTTCAGACATCTGTCCCCACAGCCCTGGCAAACAGAGCCTCTAGGCTGGGTCCTCTGGAGCCATACCACAGGGCCGTGCCTGCTCTCTCCTGGGAAACTGTGTCCATTCCTTTGGCCACACACCTCCAGAATATGAGAAACCTCAAGGCCTCCGAGGACATCCCACTACTGGGAGCCTCACTGGACTCACAGGGGCATTCGGACACAAGCTGAGCAGCTACATCCATGAATGCATGCACACAGATGACAACAGAGATAGAAGGTTGAGCCGGACAGGCCTTTAGGCCGTAGTCTCAACTCTTGCTTTGGTTTCCAGGTGTCACTCCTCAGAGGCTTTGGTTCGAAGAACAGGGTATGGGGCTTTCCTGAGGCACGGAACAGAACTCCTCTCGTCTCCACATGGGAAGTTTCCTTGTTGGAGCCGTGTCAAACACCTCATGTTGGAGAATCCTGCAGAGTCCCTGAGCCACCTCCACATTCCAAGGTCTCCCAGGCCACCAAGCCACAGTAGGACTCATCTTCAGGAGAGTCCATTTCAACTCTCCCCTCTGGGTAGCTCACCCAGGAGCCCGCAGATTGAGCCTGCCTTGTCCTGACTAAAGAGTGGGAATATGAGGTGGCGTTCCCAGGCATCCATGCTTAGACACCTGCTCTCGAGTCTTTCCATATGGGGCCTCTTGGAACCATCCAATAGGACTCGACTGTCGTGCAGAAGGTAACCTTCAGTTTTGGAGCCGTTCACAAATCCCATCGTAGGCAAAACTTTCTGGCCTCATGAAGCCCACACACCCTTCAGGAAGAGGCCATGCTGGACAAGAACTCTAGCGTGAGGCACGTCTCATAGTTGACATGACCTCAGTGCAGGAGATCCCGATTCAGCCTCTGCAGAGTGGGCATGCCGTGACCTCGGTCCCAAACCTCACGCTAGCTTGTGTTTTCAGACTTCCTTCCTCACACTCCTGGCAAACAAGCCCTCCGGACTAGGAACTCCGGAACCAAAACCCAGCCCAGTGTCTGCCCAACGGAAGAAAAACGTTTCCCTGTGGGGCTCTCCAGAAAACCCAGATGAGGATCAACCTGCTCGGGCCTCGACGGTACCCGAACTGGATAGGCTGCTCTGGGCACTCATGCTCTGCCTGACACAGCCTGAAGCCAGACGTCCAGACAGACAAGGAGACAGCTGGCCGCACACCCAGCACTTCGGACACGCCATGGTCTTATGCCGTCACCTCATCCTAACCTTGGTTTTCAGATATCTGAACCTAGACATTATATCAATTCTCCACACAGCTGGGTATAGCAAGCACAAAACAGAACTCCTCCTTCCCCATGGCTGTCAAGCTTGCTCTTGGCATGGAGTCACACCTTCAGGGTGGGAGAAACCTTCATGGCCCCTGATGCCACGCCCAAACTTGAGTGCTGCTTGGGCACAAATTCACACTGTGATCCTCAGCATGAGCCCCATGTCAAAGAAAGGCCTGTCAGGGCCTGGACCAAGAGCCCACATATGGGGCTTGCCAAGCCCCTATGCACCCAATCCTCACCACGGTTTGAATTTTCCAGTCGCCCCGCCCGTACCTGGAGCTCTGCTCTGGAATCCCTTTCTTGGAGAGACCCATGAGCCAGACAACACGACTCCACCCTTCCCACAAAATGACCCCAATCTCTTGGGAGCTGGGACAAATCCCCAGAGAGGGATACTCGTCCACAGTACCTGAGGCCACCGCTCCAATCCACGGCTATCCCGGACACAACATCCAGAGACAAAAGCCTGAAGGAACGCCTCCCACTCGCCCTTGTTTCAGAGGCCCAGGAGCTCCCTCTCGGGCTGTACATCCGGCCTGCCATACCCTAGGCGCCACTCCTAAGCTGAGTTTGTGTATTCAGACTTCTGTGCCCACAGCCTGGACCCACACACCTCCAGGCTAGGGCCTCTAGGGCCACAGCGAAAGATTGTGCCTGCCCTCTCCAAGGAAAGTGTGCCCAATCCATTGACCACAACACTACAGGTTAGGGAAAAGCTCCAAGGCCCCTGAGGCCATCAATAGTGTAGGCCCCCCTGGACTAAGAGGGGCTCTCTGACACCAGCGGAGCAACTATCTCCACTTAGACTCTCAGACAGTGTCCCCAGAGAGAGAAGGTTGAAATGGACAGGCCCCCAGGCCCTAATCTGAACCTTAGCTTTGGTTTCCATGTTTCCGTTCTCAGAGGACTGTTTTCGTAGACCAGCACATGGGGCTTTTCTGAGGCACCAAACCAAACATCTCTCATCTCCACATGGGCAGCTTTCTTACTGGGATGTATCAAACACTTCAGGTAGGAGAGTTCCGCAGGGCCACTGAACAACCAGCACATTCCAAGGTCTCCATGGACCCAAACGCACATTATGACGCATCCTCAGGAGAGGCCATTTCAACTCAGCCCCCTGGGTCGCGTGTTCCAGAGGCAGCAGATCAAACATATCTTGTCGCTAATAGCCAATGGGAATGCGAGGCATGCTGTACAGGGATCCATCCTTCGAACCCTGCTCTCCAGTCCTTCCATATGGTATGTCCTGGAGCCATGCAACAGGACTCGAATGTCCCGCAGAAGGAAACCTTGTGGTTTGGGGCAACCTCCAAACTCAGCGTGGGAAAACTTCCTTGGCCTCATGAGGCCCCCACTTCATGAAGGTGCCATCATGGACACATACTCCAGCCTCAGCCAACGTCTGATCCTCAGCCTGACTTCAGATGCAGGAGATTTTGATTCAGCCTCTGCAGAGTGGGCCTGCTCTGCCCTTGGTTCCAATCCTCACACTAGCTTGTGTTTTCAGACTTCCGTCCTCACACTCCTGGCCCACAAACCCTCCCTACTGGGAATTCTGGGGCCACAATGAAGCACTGTGCCTGCCTCCCAAGAGAAAAACATTGTCTATGGCGCTGCCCAGAAACCCCAAATGAGGATCAAACTGCTTGGCCCTCGGCAACACCCCAATTGCCTAGGCTACCTTAAACAGTGATGCTCTGTCGCAAATAGCCTGAGCCCAGACCTTCCAACAGACACCGACACAGCTGGCTGCACACCCAGCACATTGGACCCGCCACTGCCTTAGGCCACCATCCATTCCCAACCTGGGTTTTCAGTCATCGGAACCTAGACCTTATCTCCAATCCCTGCACAGGGGGGAACCTGATGCACAAGTCAGAACCCCTCCTTCCCCCTGGCAAGAAACCTTGCTGCTGGCAGTGAGTCAAACCTTCAGTGTAGGAGAAAACGGCATGGCCCATGAGGCCACGCCCAAGCGTGAGGGCCGCCTTGGGCACAAACACACATTGTGACCCTCAGCGTGAGTACCTTATTCAAGTAACGCCTCTCAGTGACTGGACCAAGAGCCCGCATATGTGGCTTGCCATGCCCATAGGCACCCAGGACTAACTAGATGGTGTGTATTCCAGTTGAGGGAACCCACTGCTGTGCTCTAGAGCCCCTCTCCTGGGGGGTCCCCTGTGGCAGAAAACAGTACTCTTCATTCCCACAGAATGAACACAAACACTTGGGAGCTTGGACAATCCCCTGAGAGGAAGGCTCTTCCTCGGCCTCTGAGACAACCCCTACCCTGACCGGACACTGTAAACGCAACACCCAGAGACAAAATCCTGAGTGACTGCCTCCCACTTGCCCTACTTTGATTTCCAGAGGATCTCCCCTCACGGATTAGAGATCAGGCCTGCCATTACATTGGCCCCTAGCTGAGCCAAGTTTGCTTTTTCAGACATCTGTCCCCACAGCCCTGGCAAACAGAGCCTCTAGGCTGGGTCCTCTGGAGCCATACCACAGGGCCGTGCCTGCTCTCTCCTGGGAAACTGTGTCCATTCCTTTGGCCACACACCTCCAGAATATGAGAAACCTCAAGGCCTCCGAGGATATCCCACTACTGGGAGCCTCACTGGACTCACAGGGGCATTCGGACACAAGCTGAGCAGCTACATCCATGAATGCATGCACACAGATGACAACAGAGATAGAAGGTTGAGCCGGACAGGCCTTTAGGCCGTAGTCTCAACTCTTGCTTTGGTTTCCAGGTGTCACTCCTCAGAGGCTTTGGTTCGAAGAACAGGGTATGGGGCTTTCCTGAGGCACGGAACAGAACTCCTCTCGTCTCCACATGGGAAGTTTCCTTGTTGGAGCCGTGTCAAACACCTCATGTTGGAGAATCCTGCAGAGTCCCTGAGCCACCTCCACATTCCAAGGTCTCCCAGGCCACCAAGCCACAGTAGGACTCATCTTCAGGAGAGTCCATTTCAACTCTCCCCTCTGGGTAGCTCACCCAGGAGCCCGCAGATTGAGCCTGCCTTGTCCTGACTAAAGAGTGGGAATATGAGGTGGCGTTCCCAGGCATCCATGCTTAGACACCTGCTCTCGAGTCTTTCCATATGGGGCCTCTTGGAACCATCCAATAGGACTCGACTGTCGTGCAGAACGTAACCTTCAGTTTTGGAGCAGTTCACAAATCCCATCGTAGGCAAAACTTTCTGGCCTCATGAAGCCCCCACACCCTTCAGGAAGAGGCCATGCTGGACAAGAACTCTAGCCTGAGGCACGTCTCATAGTTGACATGACCTCAGTGCAGGAGATCCCGATTCAGCCTCTGCAGAGTGGGCATGCCGTGACCTCGGTCCCAAACCTCACGCTAGCTTGTGTTTTCAGACTTCCTTCCTCACACTCCTGGCAAACAAGCCCTCCGGACTAGGAACTCCGGAACCAAAACCCAGCCCAGTGTCTGCCCAACGGAAGAAAAACGTTTCCCTGTGGGGCTCTCCAGAAAACCCAGATGAGGATCAACCTGCTCGGGCCTCGACGGTACCCGAACTGGATAGGCTGCTCT
Source organism: Mustela nivalis (assembly GCF_964662115.1). Lineage (NCBI taxonomy): Eukaryota > Metazoa > Chordata > Mammalia > Carnivora > Mustelidae > Mustela > Mustela nivalis. The sequence continues at coordinate 49,582 of NW_028134971.1, read as the reverse complement.
GGGCACTCATGCTCTGCCTGACACAGCCTGAAGCCAGTCGTCCAGACAGACAAGGAGACAGCTGGCCGCACACCCATCACTTCGGACACGCCATGGTCTTATGCCATCACCTCATCCTAACCTTGGTTTTCAGATATCTGAACCTAGACATTATATCAATTCTCCACACAGCTGGGTATAGCAAGCACAAAACAGAACTCCTCCTTCCCCATGGCTGTCAAGCTTGCTCTTGGCATGGAGTCACACCTTCAGGGTGGGAGAAACCTTCATGGCCCCTGATGCCACGCCCAAACTTGAGTGCTGCTTGGGCACAAATTCACACTGTGATCCTCAGCATGAGCCCCATGTCAAAGAAAGGCCTGTCAGGGCCTGGACCAAGAGCCCACATATGGGCTTGCCAAGCCCCTATGCACCCAATCCTCACCACGGTTTGAATTTTCCAGTCGCCCCGCCCGTACCTGGAGCTCTGCTCTGGAATCCCTTTCTTGGAGAGACCCATGAGCCAGACAACACGACTCCACCCTTCCCACAAAATGACCCCAATCTCTTGGGAGCTGGGACAAATCCCCAGAGAGGGATACTCGTCCACAGTACCTGAGGCCACCGCTCCAATCCACGGCTATCCCGGACACAACATCCAGAGACAAAAGCCTGAAGGAACGCCTCCCACTCGCCCTTGTTTCAGAGGCCCAGGAGCTCCCTCTCGGGCTGTACATCCGGCCTGCCATACCCTAGGCGCCACTCCTAAGCTGAGTTTGTGTATTCAGACTTCTGTGCCCACAGCCTGGACCCACACACCTCCAGGCTAGGGCCTCTAGGGCCACAGCGAAAGATTGTGCCTGCCCTCTCCAAGGAAAGTGTGCCCAATCCATTGACCACAACACTACAGGTTAGGGAAAAGCTCCAAGGCCCCTGAGGCCATCAATAGTGTAGGCCCCCCTGGACTAAGAGGGGCTCTCTGACACCAGCGGAGCAACTATCTCCACTTAGACTCTCAGACAGTGTCCCCAGAGACAGAAGGTTGAAATGGACAGGCCCCCAGGCCCTAATCTGAACCTTAGCTTTGGTTTCCATGTTTCCGTTCTCAGAGGACTGTTTTCGTAGACCAGCACATGGGGCTTTTCTGAGGCACCAAACCAAACATCTCTCATCTCCACATGGGCAGCTTTCTTACTGGGATGTATCAAACACTTCAGGTAGGAGAGTTCCGCAGGGCCACTGAACAACCATCACATTCCAAGGTCTCCATGGACCCAAACGCACATTATGAGGCATCCTCAGGAGAGGCCATTTCAACTCAGCCCCCTGGGTCGCGTGTTCCAGAGGCAGCAGATCAAACATATCTTGTCGCTAATAGCCAATGGGAATGCGAGGCATGCTGTACAGGGATCCATCCTTCGAACCCTGCTCTCCAGTCCTTCCATATGGTATGTCCTGGAGCCATGCAACAGGACTCGAATGTCCCGCAGAAGGAAACCGTGTGGTTTGGGGCAACCTCCAAACTCAGCGTGGGAAAACTTCCTTGGCCTCATGAGGCCCCCACTTCATGAAGGTGCCATCATGGACACATACTCCAGCCTCAGCCAACGTCTGATCCTCAGCCTGACTTCAGATAGAGGAGATTTTGATTCAGCCTCTGCAGAGTGGGCCTGCTCTGCCCTTGGTTCCAATCCTCACACTAGCTTGTGTTTTCAGACTTCCGTCCTCACACTCCTGGCCCACAAACCCTCCCTACTGGGAATTCTGGGGCTACAATGAAGCACTGTGCCTGCCTCCCAAGAGAAAAACATTGTCTATGGCGCTGCCCAGAAACCCCAAATGAGGATCAAACTGCTTGGCCCTCGGCAACACCCCAATTGCCTAGGCTACCTTAAACAGTGATGCTCTGTCGCAAATAGCCTGAGCCCAGACCTTCCAACAGACACCGACACAGCTGGCTGCACACCCAGCACATTGGACCCGCCACTGCCTTAGGCCACCATCCATTCCCAACCTGGGATTTCAGTCATCAGAACCTAGACCTTATCTCCAATCCCTGCACAGGGGGGAACCTGATGCACAAGTCAGAACCCCTCCTTCCCCCTGGCAAGAAACCTTGCTGCTGGCAGTGAGTCAAACCTTCAGTGTAGGAAAAAACGGCATGGCTCATGAGGCCACGCCCAAGCGTGAGGGCCGCCTTGGGCACAAACACACATTGTGACCCTCAGCGTGAGTACCTTATTCAAGTAACGCCTCTCAGTGACTGGACTAAGAGCCCGCATATGTGGCTTGCCATGCCCATAGGCACCCAGGACTAACTAGATGGTGTGTATTCCAGTTGAGGGAACCCACTGCTGTGCTCTAGAGTCCCTCTCCTGGGGGGTCCCCTGTGGCAGAAAACATTACTCTTCATTCCCACAGAATGAACACAAACACTTGGGAGCTTGGACAATCCCCTGAGAGGAAGGCTCTTCCTCGGCCTCTGAGACAACCCCTACCCTGACCGGACACTGTAAACGCAACACCCAGAGACAAAATCCTGAGTGACTGCCTCCCACTTGCCCTACTTTGATTTCCAGAGGATCTCCCCTCACGGACTAGAGATCAGGCCTGCCATTACATTGGCCCCTAGCTGAGCCAAGTTTGCTTTTTCAGACATCTGTCCCCACAGCCCTGGCAAACAGAGCCTCTAGGCTGGGTCCTCTGGAGCCATACCACAGGGCCGTGCCTGCTCTCTCCTGGGAAACTGTGTCCATTCCTTTGGCCACACACCTCCAGAATATGAGAAACCTCAAGGCCTCCGAGGACATCCCACTACTGGGAGCCTCACTGGACTCACAGGGGCATTCGGACACAAGCTGAGCAGCTACATCCATGAATGCATGCACACAGATGACAACAGAGATAGAAGGTTGAGCCGGACAGGCCTTTAGGCCGTAGTCTCAACTCTTGCTTTGGTTTCCAGGTGTCACTCCTCAGAGGCTTTGGTTCGAAGAACAGGGTATGGGGCTTTCCTGAGGCACGGAACAGAACTCCTCTCGTCTCCACATGGGAAGTTTCCTTGTTGGAGCCGTGTCAAACACCTCATGTTGGAGAATCCTGCAGAGTCCCTGAGCCACCTCCACATTCCAAGGTCTCCCAGGCCACCAAGCCACAGTAGGACTCATCTTCAGGAGAGTCCATTTCAACTCTCCCCTCTGGGTAGCTCACCCAGGAGCCCGCAGATTGAGCCTGCCTTGTCCTGACTAAAGAGTGGGAATATGAGGTGGCGTTCCCAGGCATCCATGCTTAGACACCTGCTCTCGAGTCTTTCCATATGGGGCCTCTTGGAACCATCCAATAGGACTCGACTGTCGTGCAGAAGGTAACCTTCAGTTTTGGAGCCGTTCACAAATCCCATCGTAGGCAAAACTTTCTGGCCTCATGAAGCCCACACACCCTTCAGGAAGAGGCCATGCTGGACAAGAACTCTAGCGTGAGGCACGTCTCATAGTTGACATGACCTCAGTGCAGGAGATCCCGATTCAGCCTCTGCAGAGTGGGCATGCCGTGACCTCGGTCCCAAACCTCACGCTAGCTTGTGTTTTCAGACTTCCTTCCTCACACTCCTGGCAAACAAGCCCTCCGGACTAGGAACTCCGGAACCAAAACCCAGCCCAGTGTCTGCCCAACGGAAGAAAAACGTTTCCCTGTGGGGCTCTCCAGAAAACCCAGATGAGGATCAACCTGCTCGGGCCTCGACGGTACCCGAACTGGATAGGCTGCTCTGGGCACTCATGCTCTGCCTGACACAGCCTGAAGCCAGACGTCCAGACAGACAAGGAGACAGCTGGCCGCACACCCAGCACTTCGGACACGCCATGGTCTTATGCCGTCACCTCATCCTAACCTTGGTTTTCAGATATCTGAACCTAGACATTATATCAATTCTCCACACAGCTGGGTATAGCAAGCACAAAACAGAACTCCTCCTTCCCCATGGCTGTCAAGCTTGCTCTTGGCATGGAGTCACACCTTCAGGGTGGGAGAAACCTTCATGGCCCATGATGCCACGCCCAAACTTGAGTGCTGCTTGGGCACAAATTCACACTGTGATCCTCAGCATGAGCCCCATGTCAAAGAAAGGCCTGTCAGGGCCTGGACCAAGAGCCCACATATGGGGCTTGCCAAGCCCCTATGCACCCAATCCTCACCACGGTTTGAATTTTCCAGTCGCCCCGCCCGTACCTGGAGCTCTGCTCTGGAATCCCTTTCTTGGAGAGACCCATGAGCCAGACAACACGACTCCACCCTTCCCACAAAATGACCCCAAACTCTTGGGAGCTGGGACAAATCCCCAGAGAGGGATACTCGTCCACAGTAACTGAGGCCACCGCTCCAATCCACGGCTATCCCGGACACAACATCCAGAGACAAAAGCCTGAAGGAACGCCTCCCACTCGCCCTTGTTTCAGAGGCCCAGGAGCTCCCTCTTGGGCTGTACATCCGGCCTGCCATACCCTAGGCGCCACTCCTAAGCTGAGTTTGTGTATTCAGACTTCTGTGCCCACAGCCTGGACCCACACACCTCCAGGCTAGGGCCTCTAGGGCCACAGCGAAAGATTGTGCCTGCCCTCTCCAAGGAAAGTGTGCCCAATCCATTGACCACAACACTACAGGTTAGGGAAAAGCTCCAAGGCCCCTGAGGCCATCAATAGTGTAGGCCCCCCTGGACTAAGAGGGGCTCTCTGACACCAGCGGAGCAACTATCTCCACTTAGACTCTCAGACAGTGTCCCCAGAGACAGAAGGTTGAAATGGACAGGCCCCAAGGCCCTAATATGAACCTTAGCTTTGGTTTCCATGTTTCCGTACTCAGAGGACTGTTTTCGTAGACCAGCACATGGGGCTTTTCTGAGGCACCAAACCAAACATCTCTCATCTCCACATGGGCAGCTTTCTTACTGAGATGTATCAAACACTTCATGTAGGAGAGTTCCGCAGGGCCACTGAACAACCAGCACATTCCAAGGTCTCCATGGACCCAAACGCACATTATGACGCATCCTCAGGAGAGGCCATTTCAACTCAGCCCCCTGGGTCGCGTGTTCCAGAGGCAGCAGATCAAACATATCTTGTCGCTAATAGCCAATGGGAATGCGAGGCATGCTGTACAGGGATCCATCCTTCGAACCCTTCTCTCCAGTCCTTCCATATGGTATGTCCTGGAGCCATGCAACAGGACTCGAATGTCCCGCAGAAGGAAACCGTGTGGTTTGGGGCAACCTCCAAACTCAGCGTGGGAAAACTTCCTTGGCCTCATGAGGCCCCCACTTCATGAAGGTGCCATCATGGACACATACTCCAGCCTCAGCCAACGTCTGATCCTCAGCCTGACTTCAGATGCAGGAGATTTTGATTCAGCCTCTGCAGAGTGGGCCTGCTCTGCCCTTGGTTCCAATCCTCACACTAGCTTGTGTTTTCAGACTTCCGTCCTCACACTCCTGGCCCACAAACCCTCCCTACTGGGAATTCTGGGGCCACAATGAAGCACTGTGCCTGCCTCCCAAGAGAAAAACATTGTCTATGGCGCTGCCCAGAAACCCCAAATGAGGATCAAACTGCTTGGCCCTCGGCAACACCCCAATTGCCTAGGCTACCTTAAACAGTGATGCTCTGTCGCAAATAGCCTGAGCCCAGACCTTCCAACAGACACCGACACAGCTGGCTGCACACCCAGCACATTGGACCCGCCACTGCCTTAGGCCACCATCCATTCCCAACCTGGGTTTTCAGTCATCGGAACCTAGACCTTATCTCCAATCCCTGCACAGGGGGGAACCTGATGGACAAGTCAGAACCCCTCCTTCCCCCTGGCAAGAAACCTTGCTGCTGGCAGTGAGTCAAACCTTCAGTGTAGGAGAAAACGGCATGGCCCATGAGGCCACGCCCAAGCGTGAGGGCCGCCTTGGGCACAAACACACATTGTGACCCTCAGCGTGAGTACCTTATTCAAGTAACGCCTCTCAGTGACTGGACCAAGAGCCCGCATATGTGGCTTGCCATGCCCATAGGCACCCAGGACTAACTAGATGGTGTGTATTCCAGTTGAGGGAACCCACTGCTGTGCTCTAGAGTCCCTCTCCTGGGGGGTCCCCTGTGGCAGAAAACAGTACTCTTCATTCCCACAGAATGAACACAAACACTTGGGAGCTTGGACAATCCCCTGAGAGGAAGGCTCTTCCTCGGCCTCTGAGACAACCCCTACCCTGACCGGACACTGTAAACGCAACACCCAGAGACAAAATCCTGATTGACTGCCTCCCACTTGCCCTACTTTGATTTCCAGAGGATCTCCCCTCACGGACTAGAGATCAGGCCTGCCATTACATTGGCCCCTAGCTGAGCCAAGTTTGCTTTTTCAGACATCTGTCCCCACAGCCCTGGCAAACAGAGCCTCTAGGCTGGGTCCTCTGGAGCCATACCACAGGGCCGTGCCTGCTCTCTCCTGGGAAACTGTGTCCATTCCTTTGGCCACACACTTCCAGAATATGAGAAACCTCAAGGCCTCCGAGGACATCCCACTACTGGGAGCCTCACTGGACTCACAGGGGCATTCGGACACAAGCTGAGCAGCTACATCCATGAATGCATGCACACAGATGACAACAGAGATAGAAGGTTGAGCCGGACAGGCCTTTAGGCCGTAGTCTCAACTCTTGCTTTGGTTTCCAGGTGTCACTCCTCAGAGGCTTTGGTTCGAAGAACAGGGTATGGGGCTTTCCTGAGGCACGGAACAGAACTCCTCTCGTCTCCACATGGGAAGTTTCCTTGTTGGAGCCGTGTCAAACACCTCATGTTGGAGAATCCTGCAGAGTCCCTGAGCCACCTCCACATTCCAAGGTCTCCCAGGCCACCAAGCCACAGTAGGACTCATCTTCAGGAGAGTCCATTTCAAATCTCCCCACTGGGTAGCTCACCCAGGAGCCTGCAGATTGAGCCTGCCTTGTCCTGACTAAAGAGTGGGAATATGAGGTGGCGTTCCCAGTCATCCATGCTTAGACACCTGCTCTCGAGTCTTTTCATATGGGGCCTCTTGGAACCATCCAATAGGACTCGACTGTCGTGCAGAAGGTAACCTTCAGTTTTGGAGAAGTTCACAAATCCCATCGTAGGCAAAACTTTCTGGCCTCATGAAGCCCACACACCCTTCAGGAAGAGGCCATGCTGGACAAGAACTCTAGCGTGAGGCACGTCTCATAGTTGACATGACCTCAGTGCAGGAGATCCCGATTCAGCCTCTGCAGAGTGGGCATGCCGTGACCTCGGTCCCAAACCTCACGCTAGCTTGTGTTTTCAGACTTCCTTCCTCACACTCCTGGCAAACAAGCCCTCCGGACTAGGAACTCCGGAACCAAAACCCAGCCCAGTGTCTGCCCAACGGAAGAAAAACGTTTCCCTGTGGGGCTCTCCAGAAAACCCAGATGAGGATCAACCTGCTCGGGGCTCGACGGTACCCGAACTGGATAGGCTGCTCTGGGCACTCATGCTCTGCCTGACACAGCCTGAAGCCAGACGTCCAGACAGACAAGGAGACAGCTGGCCGCACACCCAGCACTTCGGACACGCCATGGTCTTATGCCGTCACCTCATCCTAACCTTGGTTTGCAGATATCTGAACCTAGACATTATATCAATTCTCCACACAACTGGGTATGGCAAGCACAAAACAGAACTCCTCCTTCCCCATGGCTGTCAAGCTTGCTCTTGGCATGGAGTCACACCTTCAGTGTGGAAGAAACCTTCATGGCCCATGATGCCACGCCCAAACTTGAGTGCTGCTTGGGCACAAATTCACACTGTGATCCTCAGCATGAGCCCCATGTCAAAGAAAGGCCTGTCAGGGCCTGGACCAAGAGCCCACATATGGGGCTTGCCAAGACCCTATGCACCCAATCCTCACCACGGTTTGAATTTTCCAGTCGCCCCGCCCGTACCTGGAGCTCTGCTCTGGAATCCCTTTCTTGGAGAGACCCATGAGCCAGACAACACGACTCCACCCTTCCCACAAAATGACCCCAAACTCTTGGGAGCTGGGACAAATCCCCAGAGAGGGATACTCGTCCACAGTACCTGAGGCCACCGCTCCAATCCACGGCTATCCCGGACACAACATCCAGAGACAAAAGCCTGAAGGAACGCCTCCCACTCGCCCTTGTTTCAGAGGCCCAGGAGCTCCCTCTCGGGCTGTACATCCGGCCTGCCATACCCTAGGCGCCACTCCTAAGCTGAGTTTGTGTATTCAGACTTCTGTGCCCACAGCCTGGACCCACACACCTCCAGGCTAGGGCCTCTAGGGCCACAGCGAAAGATTGTGCCTGCCCTCTCCAAGGAAAGTGTGCCCAATCCATTGACCACAACACTACAGGTTAGGGAAAAGCTCCAAGGCCCCTGAGGCCATCAATAGTGTAGGCCCCCCTGGACTAAGAGGGGCTCTCTGACACCAGCGGAGCAACTATCTCCACTTAGACTCTCAGACAGTGTCCCCAGAGACAGAAGGTTGAAATGGACAGGCCCCCAGGCCCTAATCTGAACCTTAGCTTTGGTTTCCATGTTTCCGTTCTCAGAGGACTGTTTTCGTAGACCAGCACATGGGGCTTTTCTGAGGCACCAAACCAAACATCTCTCATCTCCACATGGGCAGCTTTCTAACTGGGATGTATCAAACACTTCAGGTAGGAGAGTTCCGCAGGGCCACTGAACAACCAGCACATTCCAAGGTCTCCATGGACCCAAACGCACATTATGACGCATCCTCAGGAGAGGCCATTTCAACTCAGCCCCCTGGGTCGCGTGTTCCAGAGGCAGCAGATCAAACATATCTTGTCGCTAATAGCCAATGGGAATGCGAGGCATGCTGTACAGGGATCCATCCTTCGAACCCTGCTCTCCAGTCCTTCCATATGGTATGTCCTGGAGCCATGCAACAGGACTCCAATGTCCCGCAGAAGGAAACCTTGTGGTTTGGGGCAACCTCCAAACTCAGCGTGGGAAAACTTCCTTGGCCTCATGAGGCCCCCACTTCATGAAGGTGCCATCATGGACACATACTCCAGCCTCAGCCAACGTCTGATCCTCAGCCTGACTTCAGATGCAGGAGATTTTGATTCAGCCTCTGCAGAGTGGGCCTGCTCTGCCCTTGGTTCCAATCCTCACACTAGCTTGTGTTTTCAGACTTCCGTCCTCACACTCCTGGCCGACAAACCCTCCCTACTGGGAATTCTGGGGCCACAATGAAGCACTGTGCCTCCCTCCCAAGAGAAAAACATTGTCTATGGCGCTGCCCAGAAACCCCAAATGAGGATCAAACTGCTTGGCCCTCGGCAACACCCCAATTGCATAGGCTACCTTAAACAGTGATGCTCTGTCGCAAATAGCCTGAGCCCAGACCTTCCAACAGACACCGACACAGCTGGCTGCACACCCAGCACATTGGACCCGCCACTGCCTTAGGCCACCATCCATTCCCAACCTGGGTTTTCAGTCATCGGAACCTAGACCTTATCTCCAATCCCTGCACAGGGGGGAACCTGATGCACAAGTCAGAACCCCTCCTTCCCCCTGGCAAGAAACCTTGCTGCTGGCAGTGAGTCAAACCTTCAGTGTAGGAGAAAACGGCATGGCCCATGAGGCCACGCCCAAGCGTGAGGGCTGCCTTGGGCACAAACACACATTGTGACCCTCAGCGTGAGTACCTTATTCAAGTAATGCCTCTCAGTGACTGGACCAAGAGCACGCATATGTGGCTTGCCATGCCCATAGGCACCCAGGACTAACTAGATGGTGTGTATTCCAGTTGAGTGAACCCACTTCTGTGCTCTAGAGTCCCTCCCCTGGGGGGTCCCCTGTGGCAGAAAACAGTACTCTTCATTCCCACAGAATGAACACAAACACTTGGGAGCTTGGACAATCCCCTGAGAGGAAGGCTCTTCCTCGGCCTCTGAGACAACCCCTACCCTGACCGGACACTGTAAACGCAACACCCAGAGACAAAATCCTGAGTGACTGCCTCCCACTTGCCCTACTTTGATTTCCAGAGGATCTCCCCTCACGGACTAGAGATCAGGCCTGCCATTACATTGGCCCCTAGCTGAGCCAAGTTTGCTTTTTCAGACATCTGTCCCCACAGCCCTGGCAAACAGAGCCTCTAGGCTGGGTCCTCTGGAGCCATACCACAGGACCGTGCCTGCTCTCTCCTGGGAAACTGTGTCCATTCCTTTGGCCACACACCTCCAGAATATGAGAAACCTCAAGGCCTCCGAGGACATCCCACTACTGGGAGCCTCACTGGACTCACAGGGGCATTCGGACACAAGCTGAGCAGCTACATCCATGAATGCATGCACACAGATGACAACAGAGATAGAAGGTTGAGCCGGACAGGCCTTTAGGCCGTAGTCTCAACTCTTGCTTTGGTTTCCAGGTGTCACTCCTCAGAGGCTTTGGTTCGAAGAACAGGGTATGGGGCTTTCCTGAGGCATGGAACAGAACTCCTCTCGTCTCCACATGGGAAGTTTCCTTGTTGGAGCCGTGTCAAACACCTCATGTTGGAGAATCCTGCAGAGTCCCTGAGCCACCTCCACATTCCAAGGTCTCCCAGGCCACCAAGCCACAGTAGGACTCATCTTCAGGAGAGTCCATTTCAACTCTCCCCTCTGGGTAGCTCACCCAGGAGCCCGCAGATTGAGCCTGCCTTGTCCTGACTAAAGAGTGGGAATATGAGGTGGCGTTCCCAGGCATCCATGCTTAGACACCTGCTCTCGAGTCTTTCCATATGGGGCCTCTTGGAACCATCCAATAGGACTCGACTGTCGTGCAGAAGGTAACCTTCAGTTTTGGAGCAGTTCACAAATCCCATCGTAGGCAAAACTTTCTGGCCTCATGAAGCCCCCACACCCTTCAGGAAGAGGCCATGCTGGACAAGAACTCTAGCCTGAGGCACGTCTCATAGTTGACATGACCTCAGTGCAGGAGATCCCGATTCAGCCTCTGCAGAGTGGGCATGCCGTGACCTCGGTCCCAACCCTCACGCTAGCTTGTGTTTTCAGACTTCCTTCCTCACACTCCTGGCAAACAAGCCCTCCGGACTAGGAACTCCAGAACCAAAACCCAGCCCAGTGTCTGCCCAACGGAAGAAAAACGTTTCCCTGTGGGGCTCTCCAGAAAACCCAGATGAGGATCAACCTGCTCGGGCCTCGACGGTACCCGAACTGGATAGGCTGCTCTGGGCACTCATGCTCTGCCTGACACAGCCTGAAGCCAGACGTCCAGACAGACAAGGAGACAGCTGGCCGCACACCCAGCACTTCGGACACGCCATGGTCTTATGCCGTCACCTCATCCTAACCTTGGTTTTCAGATATCTGAACCTAGACATTATATCAATTCTCCACACAGCTGGGTATAGCAAGCACAAAACAGAACTCCTCCTTCCCCATGGCTGTCAAGCTTGCTCTTGGCATGGAGTCACACCTTCAGGGTGGGAGAAACCTTCATGGCCCCTGATGCCACGCCCAAACTTGAGTGCTGCTTGGGCACAAATTCACACTGTGATCCTCAGCATGAGCCCCATGTCAAAGAAAGGCCTGTCAGGGCCTGGACCAAGAGCCCACATATGGGGCTTGCCAAGCCCCTATGCACCCAATCCTCACCACGGTTTGAATTTTCCAGTCGCCCCGCCCGTACCTGGAGCTCTGCTCTGGAATCCCTTTCTTGGAGAGACCCATGAGCCAGACAACACGACTCCACCCTTCCCACAAAATGACCCCAAACTCTTGGGAGCTGGGACAAATCCCCAGAGAGGGATACTCGTCCACAGTACCTGAGGCCACCGCTCCAATCCACGGCTATCCCGGACACAACATCCAGAGACAAAAGCCTGAAGGAATGCCTCCCACTCGCCCTTGATTCAGAGGCCCAGGAGCTCCCTCTCGGGCTGTACATCCGGCCTGCCATACCCTAGGCGCCACTCCTAAGCTGAGTTTGTGTATTCAGACTTCTGTGCCCACAGCCTGGACCCACACACCTCCAGGCTAGGGCCTCTAGGGCCACAGCGAAAGATTGTGCCTGCCCTCTCCAAGGAAAGTGTGCCCAATCCATTGACCACAACACTACAGGTTAGGGAAAAGCTCCAAGGCCCCTGAGGCCATCAATAGTGTAGGCCCCCCTGGACTAAGAGGGGCTCTCTGACACCAGCGGAGCAACTATCTCCCCTTAGACTCTCAGACAGTGTCCCCAGAGACAGAAGGTTGAAATGGACAGGCCCCCAGGCCCTAATCTGAACCTTAGCTTTGGTTTCCATGTTTCCGTTCTCAGAGGACTGTTTTCGTAGACCAGCACATGGGGCTTTTCTGAGGCACCAAACCAAACATCTCTCATCTCCACATGGGCAGCTTTCTTACTGGGATGTATCACACACTTCAGGTAGGAGAGTTCCGCAGGGCCACTGAACAACCAGCACATTCCAAGGTCTCCATGGACCCAAACGCACATTATGAGGCATCCTCAGGAGAGGCCATTTCAACTCAGCCCCCTGGGTCGCGTGTTCCAGAGGCAGCAGATCAAACATATCTTGTCGCTAATAGCCAATGGGAATGCGAGGCATGCTGTACAGGGATCCATCCTTCGAACCCTTCTCTCCAGTCCTTCCATATGGTATGTCCTGGAGCCATGCAACAGGACTCGAATGTCCCGCAGAAGGAAACCGTGTGGTTTGGGGCAACCTCCAAACTCAGCGTGGGATAACTTCCTTGGCCTCATGAGGCCCCCACTTCATGAAGGTGCCATCATGGACACATACTCCAGCCTCAGCCAACGTCTGATCCTCAGCCTGACTTCAGATGCAGGAGATTTTGATTCAGCCTCTGCAGAGTGGGCCTGCTCTGCCCTTGGTTCCAATCCTCACACTAGCTTGTGTTTTCAGACTTCCGTCCTCACACTCCTGGCCCACAAACCCTCCCTACTGGGAATTCTGGGGCCACAATGAAGCACTGTGCCTGCCTCCCAAGAGAAAAACATTGTCTATGGCGCTGCCCAGAAACCCCAAATGAGGATCAAACTGCTTGGCCCTCGGCAACACCCCAATTGCCTAGGCTACCTTAAACAGTGATGCTCTGTCGCAAATAGCCTGAGCCCAGACCTTCCAACAGACACCGACACAGCTGGCTGCACACCCAGCACATTGGACCCGCCACTGCCTTAGGCCACCATCCATTCCCAACCTGGGTTTTCAGTCATCGGAACCTAGACCTTATCTCCAATCCCTGCACAGGGGGGAACCTGATGGACAAGTCAGAACCCCTCCTTCCCCCTGGCAAGAAACCTTGCTGCTGGCAGTGAGTCAAACCTTCAGTGTAGGAGAAAACGGCATGGCCCATGAGGCCACGCCCAAGCGTGAGGGCCGCCTTGGGCACAAACACACATTGTGACCCTCAGCGTGAGTACCTTATTCAAGTAACGCCTCTCAGTGACTGGACCAAGAGCCCGCATATGTGGCTTGCCATGCCCATAGGCACCCAGGACTAACTAGATGGTGTGTATTCCAGTTGAGGGAACCCACTGCTGTGCTCTAGAGTCCCTCTCCTGGGGGGTCCCCTGTGGCAGAAAACAGTACTCTTCATTCCCACAGAATGAACACAAACACTTGGGAGCTTGGACAATCCCCTGAGAGGAAGGCTCTTCCTCGGCCTCTGAGACAACCCCTACCCTGACCGGACACTGTAAACGCAACACCCAGAGACAAAATCCTGAGTGACTGCCTCCCACTTGCCCTACTTTGATTTCCAGAGGATCTCCCCTCACGGACTAGAGATCAGGCCTGCCATTACATTGGCCCCTAGATGAGCCAAGTTTGCTTTTTCAGACATCTGTCCCCACACCCCTGGCAAACAGAGCCTCTAGGCTGGGTCCTCTGGAGCCATACCACAGGGCCGTGCCTGCTCTCTCCTGGGAAACTGTGTCCATTCCTTTGGCCACACACTTCCAGAATATGAGAAACCTCAAGGCCTCAGAGGACATCCCACTACTGGGAGCCTCACTGGACTCACAGGGGCATTCGGACACAAGCTGAGCAGCTACATCCATGAATGCATGCACACAGATGACAACAGAGATAGAAGGTTGAGCCGGACAGGCCTTTAGGCCGTAGTCTCAACTCTTGCTTTGGTTTCCAGGTGTCACTCCTCAGAGGCTTTGGTTCGAAGAACAGTGTATGGGGCTTTCCTGAGGCACGGAACAGAACTCCTCTCGTCTCCACATGGGAAGTTTCCTTGTTGGAGCCGTGTCAAACACCTCATGTTGGAGAATCCTGCAGAGTCCCTGAGCCACCTCCACATTCCAAGGTCTCCCAGGCCACCAAGCCACAGTAGGACTCATCTTCAGGAGAGTCCATTTCAACTCTCCCCACTGGGTAGCTCACCCAGGAGCCTGCAGATTGAGCCTGCCTTGTCCTGACTAAAGAGTGGGAATATGAGGTGGCGTTCCCAGGCATCCATGCTTAGAGACCTGCTCTCGAGTCTTTTCATATGGGGCCTCTTGGAACCATCCAATAGGACTCGACTGTCGTGCAGAAGGTAACCTTCAGTTTTGGAGAAGTTCACAAATCCCATCGTAGGCAAAACTTTCTGGCCTCATGAAGCCCACACACCCTTCAGGAAGAGGCCATGCTGGACAAGAACTCTAGCGTGAGGCACGTCTCATAGTTGACATGACCTCAGTGCAGGAGATCCCGATTCAGCCTCTGCAGAGTGGGCATGCCGTGACCTCGGTCCCAAACCTCACGCTAGCTTGTGTTTTCAGACTTCCTTCCTCACACTCCTGGCAAACAAGCCCTCCGGACTAGGATCTCCGGAACCAAAACCCAGCCCAGTGTCTGCCCAACGGAAGAAAAACGTTTCCCTGTGGGGCTCTCCAGAAAACCCAGATGAGGATCAACCTGCTTGGGCCTCGACGGTACCCGAACTGGATAGGCTGCTCTGGGCACTCATGCTCTGCCTGACACAGCCTGAAGCCAGACGTCCAGACAGACAAGGAGACAGCTGGCCGCACACCCAGCACTTCGGACACGCCATGGTCTTATGCCGTCACCTCATCCTAACCTTGGTTTGCAGATATCTGAACCTAGACATTATATCAATTCTCCACACAGCTGGGTATGGCAAGCACAAAACAGAACTCCTCCTTCCCCATGGCTGTCAAGCTTGCTCTTGGCATGGAGTCACACCTTCAGTGTGGAAGAAACCTTCATGGCCCATGATGCCACGCCCAAACATGAGTGCTGCTTGGGCACAAATTCACACTGTGATCCTCAGCATGAGCCCCATGTCAAAGAAAGGCCTGTCAGGGCCTGGACCAAGAGCCCACATATGGGGCTTGCCAAGCCCCTATGCACCCAATCCTCACCACGGTTTGAATTTTCCAGTCGCCCCGCCCGTACCTGGAGCTCTGCTCTGGAATCCCTTTCTTGGAGAGACCCATGAGCCAGACAACACGACTCCACCCTTCCCACAAAATGACCCCAAACTCTTGGGAGCTGGGACAAATCCCCAGAGAGGGATACTCGTCCACAGTACCTGAGGCCACCGCTCCAATCCACGGCTATCCCGGACACATCCAGAGACAAAAGCCTGAAGGAACGCCTCCCACTCGCCCTTGTTTCAGAGGCCCAGGAGCTCCCTCTCGGGCTGTACATCCGGCCTGCCATACCCTAGGCGCCACTCCTAAGCTGAGTTTGTGTATTCAGACTTCTGTGCCCACAGCCTGGACCCACACACCTCCAGGCTAGGGCCTCTAGGGCCACAGCGAAAGATTGTGCCTGCCCTCTCCAAGGAAAGTGTGCCCAATCCATTGACCACAACACTACAGGTTAGGGAAAAGCTCCAAGGCCCCTGAGGCCATCAATAGTGTAGGCCCCCCTGGACTAAGAGGGGCTCTCTGACACCAGCGGAGCAACTATCTCCACTTAGACTCTCAGACAGTGTCCCCAGAGACAGAAGGTTGAAATGGACAGGCCCCCAGGCCCTAATCTGTACCTTAGCTTTGGTTTCCATGTTTCCGTTCTCAGAGGACTGTTTTCGTAGACCAGCACATGGGGCTTTTCTGAGGCACCAAACCAAACATCTCTCATCTCCACATGGGCAGCTTTCTAACTGGGATGTATCAAACACTTCAGGTAGGAGAGTTCCGCAGGGCCACTGAACAACCAGCACATTCCAAGGTCTCCATGGACCCAAACGCACATTATGACGCATCGTCAGGAGAGGCCATTTCAACTCAGCCCCCTGGGTCGCGTGTTCCAGAGGCAGCAGATCAAACATATCTTGTCGCTAATAGCCAATGGGAATGCGAGGCATGCTGTACAGGGATCCATCCTTCGAACCCTGCTCTCCAGTCCTTCCATATGGTATGTCCTGGAGCCATGCAACAGGACTCGAATGTCCCGCAGAAGGAAACCTTGTGGTTTGGGGCAACGTCCAAACTCAGCGTGGGAAAACTTCCTTGGCCTCATGAGGCCCCCACTTCATGAAGGTGCCATCATGGACACATACTCCAGCCTCAGCCAACGTCTGATCCTCAGCCTGACTTCAGATGCAGGAGATTTTGATTCAGCCTCTGCAGAGTGGGCCTGCTCTGCCCTTGGTTCCAATCCTCACACTAGCTTGTGTTTTCAGACTTCCGTCCTCACACTCCTGGCCCACAAACCCTCCCTACTGGGAATTCTGGGGCCACAATGAAGCACTGTGCCTCCCTCCCAAGAGAAAAACATTGTCTATGGCGCTGCCCAGAAACCCCAAATGAGGATCAAACTGCTTGGCCCTCGGCAACACCCCAATTGCCTAGGCTACCTTAAACAGTGATGCTCTGTCGCAAATAGCCTGAGCCCAGACCTTCCAACAGACACCGACACAGCTGGCTGCACACCCAGCACATTGGACCCGCCACTGCCTTAGGCCACCATCCATTCCCAACCTGGGTTTTCAGTCATCGGAACCTAGACCTTATCTCCAATCCCTGCACAGGGGGGAACCTGATGCACAAGTCAGAACCCCTCCTTCCCCCTGGCAAGAAACCTTGCTGCTGGCAGTGAGTCAAACCTTCAGTGTAGGAGAAAACGGCATGGCCCATGAGGCCACGCCCAAGCGTGAGGGCCGCCTTGGGCACAAACACACATTGTGACCCTCAGCGTGAGTACCTTATTCAAGTAATGCCTCTCAGTGACTGGACCAAGAGCACGCATATGTGGCTTGCCATGCCCATAGGCACCCAGGACTAACTAGATGGTGTGTATTCCAGTTGAGTGAACCCACTGCTGTGCTCTAGAGTCCCTCCCCTGGGGGGTCCCCTGTGGCAGAAAACAGTACTCTTCATTCCCACAGAATGAACACAAACACTTGGGAGCTTGGACAATCCCCTGAGAGGAAGGCTCTTCCTCGGCCTCTGAGACAACCCCTACCCTGACCGGACACTGTAAACGCAACACCCAGAGACAAAATCCTGAGTGACTGCCTCCCACTTGCCCTACTTTGATTTCCAGAGGATCTCCCCTCACGGACTAGAGATCAGGCCTGCCATTACATTGGCCCCTAGCTGAGCCAAGTTTGCTTTTTCAGACATCTGTCCCCACAGCCCTGGCAAACAGAGCCTCTAGGCTGGGTCCTCTGGAGCCATACCACAGGACCGTGCCTGCTCTCTCCTGGGAAACTGTGTCCATTCCTTTGGACACACACCTCCAGAATATGAGAAACCTCAAGGCCTCCGAGGACATCCCACTACTGGGAGCCTCACTGGACTCACAGGGGCATTCGGACACAAGCTGAGCAGCTACATCCATGAATGCATGCACACAGATGACAACAGAGATAGAAGGTTGAGCCGGACAGGCCTTTAGGCCGTAGTCTCAACTCTTACTTTGGTTTCCAGGTGTCACTCCTCAGAGGCTTTGGTTCGAAGAACAGGGTATGGGTCTTTCCTGAGGCACGGAACAGAACTACTCTCGTCTCCACATGGGAAGTTTCCTTGTTGGAGCCGTGTCAAACACCTCATGTTGGAGAATCCTGCAGAGTCCCTGAGCCACCTCCACATTCCAAGGTCTCCCAGGCCACCAAGCCACAGTAGGACTCATCTTCAGGAGAGTCCATTTCAACTCTCCCCTCTGGGTAGCTCACCCAGGAGCCCGCAGATTGAGCCTGCCTTGTCCTGACTAAAGAGTGGGAATATGAGGTGGCGTTCCCAGGCATCCATGCTTAGACACCTGCTCTCGAGTCTTTCCATATGGGGCCTCTTGGAATCATCCAATAGGACTCGACTGTCGTGCAGAAGGTAACCTTCAGTTTTGGAGCAGTTCACAAATCCCATCGTAGGCAAAACTTTCTGGCCTCATGAAGCCCCCACACCCTTCAGGAAGAGGCCATGCTGCACAAGAACTCTAGCCTGAGGCACGTCTCATAGTTGACATGACCTCAGTGCATGAGATCCCGATTAAGCCTCTGCAGAGTGGGCATGCCGTGACCTCGGTCCCAACCATCACGCTAGCTTGTGTTTTCAGACTTCCTTCCTCACACTCCTGGCAAACAAGCCCTCCGGACTAGGAACTCCAGAACCAAAACCCAGCCCAGTGTCTGCCCAACGGAAGAAAAACGTTTCCCTGTGGGGCTCTCCAGAAAACCCAGATGAGGATCAACCTGCTCGGGCCTCGACGGTACCCGAACTGGATAGGCTGCTCTGGGCACTCATGCTCTGCCTGACACAGCCTGAAGCCAAACGTCCAGACAGACAAGGAGAAAGCTGGCCGCACACCCAGCACTTCGGACACGCCATGGTCTTATGCCGTCACCTCATCCTAACCTTGGTTTTCAGATATCTGAACCTAGACATTTTATCAATTCACCACACAGCTGGGTATAGCAAGCACAAAACAGAACTCCTCCTTCCCCATGGCTGTCAAGCTTGCTCTTGGCATGGAGTCACACCTTCAGGGTGGGAGAAACCTTCATGGCCCCTGATGCCACGCCCAAACTTGAGTGCTGCTTGGGCACAAATTCACACTGTGATCCTCAGCATGAGCCCCATGTCAAAGAAAGGCCTGCCAGGGCCTGGACCAAGAGCCCACATATGGGGCTTGCCAAGCCCCTATGCACCCAATCCTCACCACGGTTTGAATTTTCCAGTCGCCCCGCCCGTACCTGGAGCTCTGCTCTGGAATCCCTTTCTTGGAGAGACCCATGAGCCAGACAACACGACTCCACCCTTCCCACAAAATGACCCCAAACTCTTGGGAGCTGGGACAAATCCCCAGAGAGGGATACTCGTCCACAGTACCTGAGGCCACCGCTCCAATCCACGGCTATCCCGGACACAACATCCAGAGACAAAAGCCTGAAGGAACGCCTCCCACTCGCCCTTGTTTCAGAGGCCCAGGAGCCCCCTCTCGGGCTGTACATCCGGCCTGCCATACCCTAGGCGCCACTCCTAAGCTGAGTTTGTGTATTCAGACTTCTGTGCCCACAGCCTGGACCCACACACCTCCAGGCTAGGGCCTCTAGGGCCACAGCGAAAGATTGTGCCTGCCCTCTCCAAGGAAAGTGTGCCCAATCCATTGACCACAACACTACAGGTTAGGGAAAAGCTCCAAGGCCCCTGAGGCCATCAATAGTGTAGGCCCCCCTGGACTAAGAGGGGCTCTCTGACACCAGCGGAGCAACTATCTCCACTTAGACTCTCAGACAGTGTCCCCAGAGACAGAAGGTTGAAATGGACAGGCCCCCAGGCCCTAATCTGAACCTTAGCTTTGGTTTCCATGTTTCCGTTCTCAGAGGACTGTTTTCGTAGACCAGCACATGGGGCTTTTCTGAGGCACCAAACCAAACATCTCTCATCTCCACATGGGCAGCTTTCTTACTGGGATGTATCAAACACTTCAGGTAGGAGAGTTCCGCAGGGCCACTGAACAACCAGCACATTCCAAGGTCTCCATGGACCCAAACGCACATTATGACGCATCCTCAGGAGAGGCCATTTCAACTCAGCCCCCTGGGTCGCGTGTTCCAGAGGCAGCAGATCAAACATATCTTGTCGCTAATAGCCAATGGGAATGCGAGGCATGCTGTACAGGGATCCATCCTTCGAACCCTGCTCTCCAGTCCTTCCATATGGTATGTCCTGGAGCCATGCAACAGGACTCGAATGTCCCGCAGAAGGAAACCTTGTGGTTTGGGGCAACCTCCAAACTCAGCGTGGGAAAACTTCCTTGGCCTCATGAGGCCCCCACTTCATGAAGGTGCCATCATGGACACATACTCCAGCCTCAGCCAACGTCTGATCCTCAGCCTGACTTCAGATGCAGGAGATTTTGATTCAGCCTCTGCAGAGTGGGCCTGCTCTGCCCTTGGTTCCAATCCTCACACTAGCTTGTGTTTTCAGACTTCCGTCCTCACACTCCTGGCCCACAAACCCTCCCTACTGGGAATTCTGGGGCCACAATGAAGCACTGTGCCTGCCTCCCAAGAGAAAAACATTGTCTATGGCGCTGCCCAGAAACCCCAAATGAGGATCAAACTGCTTGGCCCTCGGCAACACCCCAATTGCCTAGGCTACCTTAAACAGTGATGCTCTGTCGCAAATAGCCTGAGCCCAGACCTTCCAAAAGACACCGACACAGCTGGCTGCACACCCAGCACATTGGACCCGCCACTGCCTTAGGCCACCATCCATTCCCAACCTGGGTTTTCAGTCATCGGAACCTA
The DNA here is from genome assembly GCF_964662115.1 of Mustela nivalis. Taxonomy (NCBI): domain Eukaryota; kingdom Metazoa; phylum Chordata; class Mammalia; order Carnivora; family Mustelidae; genus Mustela; species Mustela nivalis. The sequence goes on along the minus strand of NW_028134971.1, from coordinate 28,827 downwards.
GACCTTATCTCCAATCCCTGCACAGGGGGGAACCTGATGCACAAGTCAGAACCCCTCCTTCCCCCTGGCAAGAAACCTTGCTGCTGGCAGTGAGTCAAACCTTCAGTGTAGGAGAAAACGGCATGGCCCATGAGGCCACGCCGAAGCGTGAGGGCCGCCTTGGGCAAAAACACACATTGTGACCCTCAGCGTGAGTACCTTATTCAAGTAACGCCTCTCAGTGACTGGACCAAGAGCCCGCATATGTGGCTTGCCATGCCCATAGGCACCCAGGACTAACTAGATGGTGTGTATTCCAGTTGAGGGAACCCACTGCTGTGCTCTAGAGTCCCTCTCCTGGGGGGTCCCTTGTGGCAGAAAACAGTACTCTTCATTCCCACAGAATGAACACAAACACTTGGGAGCTTGGACAATCCCCTGAGAGGAAGGCTCTTCCTCGGCCTCTGAGACAACCCCTATCCTGACCGGACACTGTAAACGCAACACCCAGAGACAAAATCCTGAGTGACTGCCTCCCACTTGCCCTACTTTGATTTCCAGAGGATCTCCCCTCACGGACTAGAGATCAGGCCTGCCATTACATTGGCCCCTAGCTGAGCCAAGTTTGCTTTTTCAGACATCTGTCCCCACAGCCCTGGCAAACAGAGCCTCTAGGCTGGGTCCTCTGGAGCCATACCACAGGACCGTGCCTGCTCTCTCCTGGGAAACTGTGTCCATTCCTTTGGACACACACCTCCAGAATATGAGAAACCTCAAGGCCTCCGAGGACATCCCACTACTGGGAGCCTCACTGGACTCACAGGGGCATTCGGACACAAGCTGAGCAGCTACATCCATGAATGCATGCACACAGATGACAACAGAGATAGAAGGTTGAGCCGGACAAGCCTTTAGGCCGTAGTCTCAACTCTTGCTTTGGTTTCCAGGTGTCACTCCTCAGAGGCTTTGGTTCGAAGAACAGGGTATGGGGCTTTCCTGAGGCACGGAACAGAACTCCTCTCGTCTCCACATGGGAAGTTTCCTTGTTGGAGCCGTGTCAAACACCTCATGTTGGAGAATCCTGCAGAGTCCCTGAGCCACCTCCACATTCCAAGGTCTCCCAGGCCACCAAGCCACAGTAGGACTCATTTTCAGGAGAGTCCATTTCAACTCTCCCCTCTGGGTAGCTCACCCAGGAGCCGGCAGATTGAGCCTGCCTTGTCCTGACTAAAGAGTGGGAATATGAGGTGGCGTTCCCAGGCATCCATGCTTAGACACCTGCTCTCGAGTCTTTCCATATGGGGCCTCTTGGAACCATCCAATAGGACTCGACTGTCGTGCAGAAGGTAACCTTCAGTTTTGGAGCAGTTCACAAATCCCATCGTAGGCAAAACTTTCTGGCCTCATGAAGCCCCCACACCCTTCAGGAAGAGGCCATGCTGCACAAGAACTCTAGCCTGAGGCACGTCTCATAGTTGACATGACCTCAGTGCAGGAGATCCCGATTCAGCCTCTGCAGAGTGGGCATGCCGTGACCTCGGTCCCAACCCTCACGCTAGCTTGTGTTTTCAGACTTCCTTCCTCACACTCCTGGCAAACAAGCCCTCCGGACTAGGAACTCCAGAACCAAAACCCAGCCCAGTGTCTGCCCAACGGAAGAAAAACGTTTCCCTGTGGGGCTCTCCAGAAAACCCAGATGAGGATCAACCTGCTCGGGCCTTGACGGTACCCGAACTGGATAGGCTGCTCTGGGCACTCATGCTCTGCCTGACACAGCCTGAAGCCAGACGTCCAGACAGACAAGGAGACAGCTGGCCGCACACCCAGCACTTCGGACACGCCATGGTCTTATGCCGTCACCTCATCCTAACCTTGGTTTTCAGATATCTGAACCTAGACATTATATCAATTCTCCACACAGCTGGGTATAGCAAGCACAAAACAGAACTCCTCCTTCCCCATGGCTGTCAAGCTTGCTCTTGGCATGGAGTCACACCTTCAGGGTGGGAGAAACCTTCAAGGCCCCTGATGCCACGCCCAAACTTGAGTGCTGCTTGGGCACAAATTCACACTGTGATCCTCAGCATGAGCCCCATGTCAAAGAAAGGCCTGTCAGGGCCTGGACCAAGAGCCCACATATGGGGCTTGCCAAGCCCCTATGCACCCAATCCTCACCACGGTTTGAATTTTCCAGTCACCCCGCCCGTACCTGGAGCTCTGCTCTGGAATCCCTTTCTTGGAGAGACCCATGAGCCAGACAACACGACTCCACCCTTCCCACAAAATGACCCCAAACTCTTGGGAGCTGGGACAAATCCCCAGAGAGGGATACTCGTCCACAGTACCTGAGGCCACCGCTCCAATCCACGGCTATCCCGGACACAACATCCAGAGACAAAAGCCTGAAGGAATGCCTCCCACTCGCCCTTGTTTCAGAGGCCCAGGAGCTCCCTCTCGGGCTGTACATCCGGCCTGCCATACCCTATGTGCCACTCCTAAGCTGAGTTTGTGTATTCAGACTTCTGTGCCCACAGCCTGGACCCACACACCTCCAGGCTAGGGCCTCTAGGGCCACAGCGAAAGATTGTGCCTGCCCTCTCCAAGGAAAGTGTGCCCAATCCATTGACCACAACACTACAGGTTAGGGAAAAGCTCCAAGGCCCCTGAGGCCATCAATAGTGTAGGCCCCCCTGGACTAAGAGGGGCTCTCTGACACCAGCGGAGCAACTATCTCCACTTAGACTCTCAGACAGTGTCCCCAGAGACAGAAGGTTGAAATGGACAGCCCCCAGGCCCTAATCTGAACCTTAGCTTTGGTTTCCATGTTTCCGTTCTCAGAGGACTGTTTTCGTAGACCAGCACATGGGGCTTTTCTGAGGCACCAAACCAAACATCTCTCATCTCCACATGGGCAGCTTTCTTACTGGGATGTATCAAACACTTCAGGTAGGAGAGTTCCGCAGGGCCACTGAACAACCAGCACATTCCAAGGTCTCCATGGACCCAAACGCACATTATGACGCATCCTCAGGAGAGGCCATTTCAACTCAGCCCCCTGGGTCGCGTGTTCCAGAGGCAGCAGATCAAACATATCTTGTCGCTAATAGCCAATGGGAATGCGAGGCATGCTGTACAGGGATCCATCCTTCGAACCCTGCTCTCCAGTCCTTCCATATGGTATGTCCTGGAGCCATGCAACAGGACTCGAATGTCCCGCAGAAGGAAACCTTGTGGTTTGGGGCAACCTCCAAACTCAGCGTGCGAAAAATTCCTTGGCCTCATGAGGCCCCCACTTCATGAAGGTGCCATCATGGACACATACTCCAGCCTCAGCCAACGTCTGATCCTCAGCCTGACTTCAGATGCAGGAGATTTTGATTCAGCCTCTGCAGAGTGGGCCTGCTCTGCCCTTGGTTCCAATCCTCACACTAGCTTGTGTTTTCAGACTTCCGTCCTCACACTCCTGGCCCACAAACTCTCCCTACTGGGAATTCTGGGGCCACAATGAAGCACTGTGCCTGCCTCCCAAGAGAAAAACATTGTCTATGGCGCTGCCCAGAAACCCCAAATGAGGATCAAACTGCTTGGCCCTCGGCAACACCCCAATTGCATAGGCTACCTTAAACAGTGATGCTCTGTCGCAAATAGCCTGAGCCCAGACCTTCCAACAGACACCGACACAGCTGGCTGCACACCCAGCACATTGGACCCGCCACTGCCTTAGGCCACCATCCATTCCCAACCTGGGTTTTCAGTCATCGGAACCTAGACCTTATCTCCAATCCCTGCACAGGGGGGAACCTGATGCACAAGTCAGAACCCCTCCTTCCCCCTGGCAAGAAACCTTGCTGCTGGCAGTGAGTCAAACCTTCAGTGTAGGAGAAAACGGCATGGCCCATGAGGCCACGCCCAAGCGTGAGGGCCGCCTTGGGCACAAACACACATTGTGACCCTCAGCGTGAGTACCTTATTCAAGTAACGCCTCTCAGTGACTGGACCAAGAGCCCGCATATGTGGCTTGCCATGCCCATAGGCACCCAGGACTAACTAGATGGTGTGTATTCCAGTTGAGGGAACCCACTGCTGTGCTCTAGAGTCCCTCTCCTGGGGGGTCCCCTGTGGCAGAAAACAGTACTCTTCATTCCCACAGAATGAACACAAACACTTGGGAGCTTGGACAATCCCCTGAGAGGAAGGCTCTTCCTCGGCCTCTGAGACAACCCCTACCCTGACCGGACACTGTAAACGCAACACCCAGAGACAAAATCCTGAGTGACTGCCTCCCACTTGCCCTACTTTGATTTCCAGAGGATCTCCCCTCACGGACTAGAGATCAGGCCTGCCATTACATTGGCCCCTAGCTGAGCCAAGTTTGCTTTTTCAGACATCTGTCCCCACAGCCCTGGCAAACAGAGCCTCTAGGCTGGGTCCTCTGGAGCCATACCACAGGACCGTGCCTGCTCTCTCCTGGCAAACTGTGTCCATTCCTTTGGCCACACACCTCCAGAATATGAGAAACCTCAAGGCCTCCGAGGACATCCCACTACTGGGAGCCTCACTGGACTCACAGGGGCATTCGGACACAAGCTGAGCAGCTACATCCATGAATGCATGCACACAGATGACAACAGAGATAGAAGGTTGAGCCGGACAGGCCTTTAGGCCGTAGTCTCAACTCTTACTTTGGTTTCCAGGTGTCACTCCTCAGAGGCTTTGGTTCGAAGAACAGGGTATGGGGCTTTCCTGAGGCACGGAACAGAACTCCTCTCATCTCCACATGGGAAGTTTCCTTGTTGGAGCCGTGTCAAACACCTCATGTTGGAGAATCCTGCAGAGTCCCTGAGCCACCTCCACATTCCAAGGTCTCCCAGGCCACCAAGCCACAGTAGGACTCATCTTCAGGAGAGTCCATTTCAACTCTCCCCTCTGGGTAGCTCACCCAGGAGCCCGCAGATTGAGCCTGCCTTGTCCTGACTAAAGAGTGGGAATATGAGGTGGCGTTCCCAGGCATCCATGCTTAGACACCTGCTCTCGAGTCTTTCCATATGGGGCCTCTTGGAACCATCCAATAGGACTCGACTGTCGTGCAGAAGGTAACCTTCAGTTTTGGAGCAGTTCACAAATCCCATCGTAGCCAAAACTTTCTGGCCTCATGAAGCCCCCACACCCTTCAGGAAGAGGCCATGCTGGACAAGAACTCTAGCCTGAGGCACGTCTCATAGTTGACCTGACCTCAGTGCAGGAGATCCTGATTCAGCCTCTGCAGAGTGGGCATGCCGTGACCTCGGTCCCAAACCTCACGCTAGCTTGTGTTTTCAGACTTCCTTCCTCACACTCCTGGCAAACAAGCCCTCCGGACTAGGAACTCCAGAACCAAAACCCAGCCCAGTGTCTGCCCAACGGAAGAAAAACGTTTCCCTGTGGGGCTCTCCAGAAAACCCAGATGAGGATCAACCTGCTCGGGCCTCGACGGTACCCGAACTGGATAGGCTGCTCTGGGCACTCATGCTCTGCCTGACACAGCCTGAAGCCAGACGTCCAGACAGACAAGGAGACAGCTGGCCGCACACCCAGCACTTCGGACACGCCATGGTCTTATGCCGTCACCTCATCCTAACCTTGGTTTGCAGATATCTGAACCTAGACATTATATCAATTCTCCACACAGCTGGGTATAGCAAGCACAAAACAGAACTCCTCCTTCCCCATGGCTGTCAAGCTTGCTCTTGGCATGGAGTCACACCTTCAGGGTGGGAGAAACCTTCATGGCCCCTGATGCCACGCCCAAACTTGAGTGCTGCTTGGGCACAAATTCACACTGTGATCCTCAGCATGAGCCCCATGTCAAAGAAAGGCCTGTCAGGGCCTGGACCAAGAGCCCACATATGGGGCTTGCCAAGCCCCTATGCACCCAATCCTCACCACGGTTTGAATTTTCCAGTCGCCCCGCCCGTACCTGGAGCTCTGCTCTGGAATCCCTTTCTTGGAGAGACCCATGAGCCAGACAACACGACTCCACCCTTCCCACAAAATGACCCCAAACTCTTGGGAGCTGGGACAAATCCCCAGAGAGGGATACTCGTCCACAGTACCTGAGGCCACCGCTCCAATCCACGGCTATCCCGGACACAACATCCAGAGACAAAAGCCTGAAGGAACGCCTCCCAATCGCCCTTGTTTCAGAGGCCCAGGAGCTCCCTCTCGGGCTGTACATCCGGCCTGCCATACCCTAGGCGCCACTCCTAAGCTGAGTTTGTGTATTCAGACTTCTGTGCCCACAGCCTGGACCCACACACCTCCAGGCTAGGGCCTCTAGGGCCACCGCGAAAGATTGTGCCTGCCCTCTCCAAGGAAAGTGTGCCCAATCCATTGACCACAACACTACAGGTTAGGGAAAAGCTCCAAGGCCCCTGAGGCCATCAATAGTGTAGGCCCCCCTGGACTAAGAGGGGCTCTCTGACACCAGCGGAGCAACTATCTCCACTTAGACTCTCAGACAGTGTCCCCAGAGACAGAAGGTTGAAATGGACAGGCCCCCAGGCCCTAATCTGAACCTTAGCTTTGGTTTCCATGTTTCCGTTCTCAGAGGACTGTTTTCGTAGACCAGCACATGGGGCTTTTCTGAGGCACCAAACCAAACATCTCTCATCTCCACATGGGCAGCTTTCTTACTGGGATGTATCAAACACTTCAGGTAGGAGAGTTCCGCAGGGCCACTGAACAACCAGCACATTCCAAGGTCTCCATGGACCCAAACGCACATTATGACGCATCCTCAGGAGAGGCCATTTCAACTCAGCCCCCTGGGTCGCGTGTTCCAGAGGCAGCAGATCAAACATATCTTGTCGCTAATAGCCAATGGGAATGCGAGGCATGCTGTACAGGGATCCATCCTTCGAACCCTGCTCTCCAGTCCTTCCATATGGTATGTCCTGGAGCCATGCAACAGGACTCGAATGTCCCGCCGAAGGAAACCTTGTGGTTTGGGGCAACCTCCAAACTCAGCGTGGGAAAACTTCCTTGGCTTCATGACGCCCCCACTTCATGAAGGTGCCATCATGGACACATACTCCAGCCTCAGCCAACGTCTGATCCTCAGCCTGACTTCAGATGCAGGAGATTTTGATTCAGCCTCTGCAGAGTGGGCCTGCTCTGCCCTTGGTTCCAATCCTCACACTAGCTTGTGTTTTCAGACTTCCGTCCTCACACTCCTGGCCCACAAACCCTCCCTACTGGGAATTCTGGGGCCACAATGAAGCACTGTGCCTGCCTCCCAAGAGAAAAACATTGTCTATGGCGCTGCCCAGAAACCCCAAATGAGGATCAAACTGCTTGGCCCTCGGCAACACCCCAATTGCCTAGGCTACCTTAAACAGTGATGCTCTGTCTCAAATAGCCTGAGCCCAGACCTTCCAACAGACACCGACACAGCTGGCTGCACACCCAGCACATTGGACCCGCCACTGCCTTAGGCCACCATCCATTCCCAACCTGGGTTTTCAGTCATCGGAACCTAGACCTTATCTCCAATCTCTGCACAGGGGGGAACCTGATGCACAAGTCAGAACCCCTCCTTCCCCCTGGCAAGAAACCTTGCTGCTGGCAGTGAGTCAAACCTTCAGTGTAGGAGAAAACGGCATGGCCCATGAGGCCACGCCCAAGCGTGAGGGCCGCCTTGGGCACAAACACACATTGTGACCCTCAGCGTGAGTACCTTATTCAAGTAACGCCTCTCAGTGACTGGACCAAGAGCCCGCATATGTGGCTTGCCATGCCCATAGGCACCCAGGACTAACTAGATGGTGTGTATTCCAGTTGAGGGAACCCACTGCTGTGCTCTAGAGTCCCTCTCCTGGGGGGTCCCCTGTGGCAGAAAACAGTACTCTTCATTCCCACAGAATGAACACAAACACTTGGGAGCTTGGACAATCCCCTGAGAGGAAGGCTCTTCCTCGGCCTCTGAGACAACCCCTACCCTGACCGGACACTGTAAACGCAACACCCAGAGACAAAATCCTGAGTGACTGCCTCCCACTTGCCCTACTTTGATTTCCAGAGGATCTCCCCTCACGGACTAGAGATCAGGCCTGCCATTACATTGGCCCCTAGCTGAGCCAAGTTTGCTTTTTCAGACATCTGTCCCCACAGCCCTGGCAAACAGAGCCTCTAGGCTGGGTCCTCTGGAGCCATACCACAGGGCCGTGCCTGCTCTCTCCTGGGAAACTGTGTCCATTCCTTTGGCCACACACCTCCAGAATATGAGAAACCTCAAGGCCTCCGAGGACATCCCACTACTGGGAGCCTCACTGGACAAACAGGGGCATTCGGACACAAGCTGAGCAGCTACATCCATGAATGCATGCACACAGATGACAACAGAGATAGAAGGTTGAGCCGGACAGGCCTTTAGGCCGTAGTCTCAACTCTTACTTTGGTTTCCAGGTGTCACTCCTCAGAGGCTTTGGTTCGAAGAACAGGGTATGGGGCTTTCCTGAGGCACGGAACAGAACTCCTCTCGTCTCCACATGGGAAGTTTCCTTGTTGGAGCCGTGTCAAACACCTCATGTTGGAGAATCCTGCAGAGTCCCTGAGCCACCTCCACATTCCAAGGTCTCCCAGGCCACCAAGCCACAGTAGGACTCATCTTCAGGAGAGTCCATTTCAACTCTCCCCTCTGGGAAGCTCACCCAGGAGCCCGCAGATTGAGCCTGCCTTGTCCTGACTAAAGAGTGGGAATATGAGGTGGCGTTCCCAGGCATCCATGCTTAGACACCTGCTCTCGAGTCTTTCCATATGGGGCCTCTTGGAACCATCCAATAGGACTCGACTGTCGTGCAGAAGGTAACCTTCAGTTTTGGAGCAGTTCACAAATCCCATCGTAGGCAAAACTTTCTGGCCTCATGAAGCCCCCACACCCTTCAGGAAGAGGCCATGCTGCACAAGAACTCTAGCCTGAGGCACGTCTCATAGTTGACATGACCTCAGTGCAGGAGATCCCGATTCAGCCTCTGCAGAGTGGGCATGCCGTGACCTCGGTCCCAACCCTCACGCTAGCTTGTGTTTTCAGACTTCCTTCCTCACACTCCTGGCAAACAAGCCCTCCGGACTAGGAACTCCAGAACCAAAACCCAGCCCAGTGTCTGCCCAACGGAAGAAAAACGTTTCCCTGTGGGGCTCTCCAGAAAACCCAGATGAGGATCAACCTGCTCGGGCCTCGACGGTACCCGAACTGGATAGGCTGCTCTGGGCACTCATGCTCTGCCTGACACAGCCTGAAGCCAGACGTCCAGACAGACAAGGAGACAGCTGGCCGCACACCCAGCACTTCGGACACACCATGGTCTTATGCCGTCACCTCATCCTAACCTTGGTTTTCAGATATCTGAACCTAGACATTATATCAATTCTCCACACAGCTGGGTATAGCAAGCACAAAACAGAACTCCTCCTTCCCCATGGCTGTCAAGCTTGCTCTTGGCATGGAGTCACACCTTCAGGGTGGGAGAAACCTTCATGGCCCCTGATGCCACGCCCAAACTTGAGTGCTGCTTGGGCACAAATTCACACTGTGATCCTCAGCATGAGCCCCATGTCAAAGAAAGGCCTGTCAGGGCCTGGACCAAGAGCCCACATATGGGGCTTGCCAAGCCACTATGCACCCAATCCTCACCACGGTTTGAATTTTCCAGTCGCCCCGCCCGTACCTGGAGCTCTGCTCTGGAATCCCTTTCTTGGAGAGACCCATGAGCCAGACAACACGACTCCACCCTTCCCACAAAATGACCCCAAACTCTTGGGAGCTGGGACAAATCCCCAGAGAGGGATACTCGTCCACAGTACCTGAGGCCACCGCTCCAATCCACGGCTATCCCGGACACAACATCCAGAGACAAAAGCCTGAAGGAACGCCTCCCACTCGCCCTTGTTTCAGAGGCCCAGGAGCTCCCTCTCGGGCTGTACATCCGGCCTGCCATACCCTAGGCGCCACTCCTAAGCTGAGTTTGTGTATTCAGACTTCTGTGCCCACAGCCTGGACCCACACACCTCCAGGCTAGGGCCTCTAGGGCCACAGCGAAAGATTGTGCCTGCCCTCTCCAAGGAAAGTGTGCCCAATCCATTGACCACAACACTACAGGTTAGGGAAAAGCCCCAAGGCCCCTGAGGCCATCAATAGTGTAGGCCCCCCTGGACTAAGAGGGGCTCTCTGACACCAGCGGAGCAACTATCTCCACTTAGACTCTCAGACAGTGTCCCCAGAGACAGAAGGTTGAAATGGACAGGCCCCCAGGCCCTAATCTGAACCTTAGCTTTGGTTTCCATGTTTCCGTTCTCAGAGGACTGTTTTCGTAGACCAGCACATGGGGCTTTTCTGAGGCACCAAACCAAACATCTCTCATCTCCACATGGGCAGCTTTCTTACTGGGATGTATCAAACACTTCAGGTAGGAGAGTTCCGCAGGGCCACTGAACAACCAGCACATTCCAAGGTCTCCATGGACCCAAACGCACATTATGAGGCATCCTCAGGAGAGGCCATTTCAACTCAGCCCCCTGGGTCGCGTGTTCCAGAGGCAGCAGATCAAACATATCTTGTCGCTAATAGCCAATGGGAATGCGAGGCATGCTGTACAGGGATCCATCCTTCGAACCCTGCTCTCCAGTCCTTCCATATGGTATGTCCTGGAGCCATGCAACAGGACTCGAATGTCCCGCAGAAGGAAACCTTGTGGTTTGGGGCAACCTCCAAACTCAGCGTGGGAAAACTTCCTTGGCCTCATGAGGCCCCCACTTCATGAAGGTGCCATCATGGACACATACTCCAGCCTCAGCCAACGTCTGATCCTCAGCCTGACTTCAATGCAGGAGATTTTGATTCAGCCTCTGCAGAGTGGGCCTGCTCTGCCCTTGGTTCCAATCCTCACACTAGCTTGTGTTTTCAGACTTCCGTCCTCACACTCCTGGCCCACAAACCCTCCCTACTGGGAATTCTGGGGCCACAATGAAGCACTGTGCCTGCCTCCCAAGAGAAAAACATTGTCTATGGCGCTGCCCAGAAACCCCAAATGAGGATCAAACTGCTTGGCCCTCGGCAACACCCCAATTGCCTAGGCTACCTTAAACAGTGATGCTCTGTCGCAAATAGCCTGAGCCCAGACCTTCCAACAGACACCGACACAGCTGGCTGCACACCCAGCACATTGGACCCGCCACTGCCTTAGGCCACCATCCATTCCCAACCTGGGTTTTCAGTCATCGGAACCTAGACCTTATCTCCAATCCCTGCACAGGGGGGAACCTGATGCACAAGTCAGAACCCCTCCTTCCCCCTGGCAAGAAACCTTGCTGCTGGCAGTGAGTCAAACCTTCAGTGTAGGAGAAAACGGCATGGCCCATGAGGCCACGCCCAAGCGTGAGGGCCGCCTTGGGCACAAACACACATTGTGACCCTCAGCGTGAGTACCTTATTCAAGTAACGCCTCTCAGTGACTGGACCAAGAGCCCGCATATGTGGCTTGCCATGCCCATAGGCACCCAGGACTAACTAGATGGTGTGTATTCCAGTTGAGGGAACCCACTGCTGTGCTCTAGAGTCCCTCTCCTGGGGGGTCCCCTGTGGCAGAAAACAGTACTCTTCATTCCCACAGAATGAACACAAACACTTGGGAGCTTGGACAATCCCCTGAGAGGAAGGCTCTTCCTCGGCCTCTGAGACAACCCCTACCCTGACCGGACACTGTAAACGCAACACCCAGAGACAAAATCCTGAGTGACTGCCTCCCACTTGCCCTACTTTGATTTCCAGAGGATCTCCCCTCACGGACTAGAGATCAGGCCTGCCATTACATTGGCCCCTAGCTGAGCCAAGTTTGCTTTTTCAGACATCTGTCCCCACAGCCCTGGCAAACAGAGCCTCTAGGCTGGGTCCTCTGGAGCCATACCACAGGGCCGTGCCTGCTCTCTCCTGGGTAACTGTGTCCATTCCTTTGGCCACACACCTCCAGAATATGAGAAACCTCAAGGCCTCCGAGGACATCCCACTACTGGGAGCCTCACTGGACTCACAGGGGCATTCGGACACAAGCTGAGCAGCTACATCCATGAATGCATGCACACAGATGACAACAGAGATAGAAGGTTGAGCCGGACAGGCCTTTAGGCCGTAGTCTCAACTCTTACTTTGGTTTCCAGGTGTCACTCCTCAGAGGCTTTGGTTCGAAGAACAGGGTATGGGGCTTTCCTGAGGCACGGAACAGAACTCCTCTCGTCTCCACATGGGAAGTTTCCTTGTTGGAGCCGTGTCAAACACCTCATGTTGGAGAATCCTGCAGAGTCCCTGAGCCACCTCCACATTCCAAGGTCTCCCAGGCCACCAAGCCACAGTAGGACTCATCTTCAGGAGAGTCCATTTCAACTCTCCCCTCTGGGAAGCTCACCCAGGAGCCCGCAGATTGAGCCTGCCTTGTCCTGACTAAAGAGTGGGAATATGAGGTGGCGTTCCCAGGCATCCATGCTTAGACACCTGCTTTCGAGTCTTTCCATATGGGGCCTCTTGGAACCATCCAATAGGACTCGACTGTCGTGCAGAAGGTAACCTTCAGTTTTGCAGCAGTTCACAAATCCCATCGTAGGCAAAACTTTCTGGCCTCATGAAGCCCCCACACCCTTCAGGAAGAGGCCATGCTGCACAAGAACTCTAGCCTGAGGCACGTCTCATAGTTGACATGACCTCAGTGCAGGAGATCCCGATTCAGCCTCTGCAGAGTGGGCATGCCGTGACCTCGGTCCCAACCCTCACGCTAGCTTGTGTTTTCAGACTTCCTTCCTCACACTCCTGGCAAACAAGCCCTCCGGACTAGGAACTCCAGAACCAAAACCCAGCCCAGTGTCTGCCCAACGGAAGAAAAACGTTTCCCTGTGGGGCTCTCCAGAAAACCCAGATGAGGATCAACCTGCTCGGGCCTCAACGGTACCCGAACTGGATAGGCTGCTCTGGGCACTCATGCTCTGCCTGACACAGCCTGAAGCCAGACGTCCAGACAGACAAGGAGACAGCTGGCCGCACACCCAGCACTTCGGACACGCCATGGTCTTATGCCGTCACCTCATCCTAACCTTGGTTTTCAGATATCTGAACCTAGACATTATATCAATTCTCCACACAGCTGGGTATAGCAAGCACAAAACAGAACTCCTCCTTCCCCATGGCTGTCAAGCTTGCTCTTGGCATGGAGTCACACCTTCAGGGTGGGAGAATCCTTCATGGCCCCTGATGCCACGCCCAAACTTGAGTGCTGCTTGGGCACAAATTCACACTGTGATCCTCAGCATGAGCCCCATGTCAAAGAAAGGCCTGTCAGGGCCTGGACCAAGAGCCCACATATGGGGCTTGCCAAGCCCCTATGCACCCAATCCTCACCACGGTTTGAATTTTCCAGTCGCCCCGCCCGTACCTGGAGCTCTGCTCTGGAATCCCTTTCTTGGAGAGACCCATGAGCCAGACAACACGACTCCACCCTTCCCAGAAAATGACCCCAAACTCTTGGGAGCTGGGACAAATCCCCAGAGAGGGATACTCGTCCACAGTACCTGAGGCCACCGCTCCAATCCACGGCTATCCCGGACACAACATCCAGAGACAAAAGCCTGAAGGAACGCCTCCCACTCGCCCTTGTTTCAGAGGCCCAGGAGCTCCCTCTCGGGCTGTACATCCGGCCTGCCATACCCTAGGCGCCACTCCTAAGCTGAGTTTGTGTATTCAGACTTCTGTGCCCACAGCCTGGACCCACACACCTCCAGGCTAGGGCCTCTAGGGCCACAGCGAAAGATTGTGCCTGCCCTCTCCAAGGAAAGTGTGCCCAATCCATTGACCACAACACTACAGGTTAGGGAAAAGCTCCAAGGCCCCTGAGGCCATCAATAGTGTAGGCCCCCCTGGACTAAGAGGGGCTCTCTGACACCAGCGGAGCAACTATCTCCACTTAGACTCTCAGACAGTGTCCCCAGAGACAGAAGGTTGAAATGGACAGGCCCCCAGGCCCTAATCTGAACCTTAGCTTTGGTTTCCATGTTTCCGTTCTCAGAGGACTGTTTTAGTAGACCAGCACATGGGGCTTTTCTGAGGCACCAAACCAAACATCTCTCATCTCCACATTGGCAGCTTTCTTACTGGGATGTATCAAACACTTCAGGTAGGAGAGTTCCGCAGGGCCACTGAACAACCAGCACATTCCAAGGTCTCCATGGACCCAAACGCACATTATGACGCATCCTCAGGAGAGGCCATTTCAACTCAGCCCCCTGGGTCGCGTGTTCCAGAGGCAGCAGATCAAACATATCTTGTCGCTAATAGCCAATGGGAATGCGAGGCATGCTGTACAGGGATCCATCCTTCGAACCCTGCTCTCCAGTCCTTCCATATGGTATGTCCTGGAGCCATGCAACAGGACTCGATGTCCCGCAGAAAGAAACCTTGTGGTTTGGGGCAACCTCCAAACTCAGCGTGGGAAAACTTCCTTGGCCTCATGAGGCCCCCACTTCATGAAGGTGCCATCATGGACACATACTCCAGCCTCAGCCAACGTCTGATCCTCAGCCTGACTTCAGATGCAGGAGATTTTGATTCAGCCTCTGCAGAGTGGGCCTGCTCTGCCCTTGGTTCCAATCCTCACACTAGCTTGTGTTTTCAGACTTCCGTCCTCACACTCCTGGCCCACAAACCCTCCCTACTGGGAATTCTGGGGCCACAATGAAGCACTGTGCCTGCCTCCCAAGAGAAAAACATTGTCTATGGCGCTGCCCAGAAACCCCAAATGAGGATCAAACTGCTTGGCCCTCGGCAACACCCCAATTGCCTAGGCTACCTTAAACAGTGATGCTCTGTCGCAAATAGCCTGAGCCCAGACCTTCCAACAGACACCGACACAGCTGGCTGCACACCCAGCACATTGGACCCGCCACTGCCTTAGGCCACCATCCATTCCCAACCTGGGTTTTCAGTCATCGGAACCTAGACCTTATCTCCAATCCCTGCACAGGGGGGAACCTGATGCACAAGTCAGAACCCCTCCTTCCCCCTGGCAAGAAACCTTGCTGCTGGCAGTGAGTCAAACCTTCAGTGTAGGAGAAAACGGCATGGCCCATGAGGCCACGCCCAAGCGTGAGGGCCGCCTTGGGCACAAACACACATTGTGACCCTCAGCGTGAGTACCTTATTCAAGTAACGCCTCTCAGTGACTGGACCAAGAGCCCGCATATGTGGCTTGCCATGCCCATAGGCACCCAGGACTAACTAGATGGTGTGTATTCCAGTTGAGGGAACCCACTGCTGTGCTCTAGAGTCCCTCTCCTGGGGGGTCCCCTGTGGCAGAAAACAGTACTCTTCATTCCCACAGAATGAACACAAACACTTGGGAGCTTGGACAATCCCCTGAGAGGAAGGCTCTTCCTCGGCCTCTGAGACAACCCCTACCCTGACCGGACACTGTAAACGCAACACCCAGAGACAAAATCCTGAGTGACTGCCTCCCACTTGCCCTACTTTGATTTCCAGAGGATCTCCCCTCACGGACTAGAGATCAGGCCTGCCATTACATTGGCCCCTAGCTGAGCCAAGTTTGCTTTTTCAGACATCTGTCCCCACAGCCCTGGCAAACAGAGCCTCTAGGCTGGGTCCTCTGGAGCCATACCACAGGGCCGTGCCTGCTCTCTCCTGGGAAACTGTGTCCATTCCTTTGGCCACACACCTCCAGAATATGAGAAACCTCAAGGCCTCCGAGGACATCCCACTACTGGGAGCCTCACTGGACTCACAGGGGCATTCGGACACAAGCTGAGCAGCTACATCCATGAATGCATGCACACAGATGACAACAGAGATAGAAGGTTGAGCCGGACAGGCCTTTAGGCCGTAGTCTCAACTCTTACTTTGGTTTCCAGGTGTCACTCCTCAGAGGCTTTGGTTCGAAGAACAGGGTATGGGGCTTTCCTGAGGCACGGAACAGAACTCCTCTCGTCTCCACATGGGAAGTTTCCTTGTTGGAGCCGTGTCAAACACCTCATGTTGGAGAATCCTGCAGAGTCCCTGAGCCACCTCCACATTCCAAGGTCTCCCAGGCCACCAAGCCACAGTAGGACTCATCTTCAGGAGAGTCCATTTCAACTCTCCCCTCTGGGAAGCTCACCCAGGAGCCCGCAGATTGAGCCTGCCTTGTCCTGACTAAAGAGTGGGAATATGAGGTGGCGTTCCCAGGCATCCATGCTTAGACACCTGCTTTCGAGTCTTTCCATATGGGGCCTCTTGGAACCATCCAATAGGACTCGACTGTCGTGCAGAAGGTAACCTTCAGTTTTGCAGCAGTTCACAAATCCCATCGTAGGCAAAACTTTCTGGCCTCATGAAGCCCCCACACCCTTCAGGAAGAGGCCATGCTGCACAAGAACTCTAGCCTGAGGCACGTCTCATAGTTGACATGACCTCAGTGCAGGAGATCCCGATTCAGCCTCTGCAGAGTGGGCATGCCGTGACCTCGGTCCCAACCCTCACGCTAGCTTGTGTTTTCAGACTTCCTTCCTCACACTCCTGGCAAACAAGCCCTCCGGACTAGGAACTCCAGAACCAAAACCCAGCCCAGTGTCTGCCCAACGGAAGAAAAACGTTTCCCTGTGGGGCTCTCCAGAAAACCCAGATGAGGATCAACCTGCTCGGGCCTCAACGGTACCCGAACTGGATAGGCTGCTCTGGGCACTCATGCTCTGCCTGACACAGCCTGAAGCCAGACGTCCAGACAGACAAGGAGACAGCTGGCCGCACACCCAGCACTTCGGACACGCCATGGTCTTATGCCGTCACCTCATCCTAACCTTGGTTTTCAGATATCTGAACCTAGACATTATATCAATTCTCCACACAGCTGGGTATAGCAAGCACAAAACAGAACTCCTCCTTCCCCATGGCTGTCAAGCTTGCTCTTGGCATGGAGTCACACCTTCAGGGTGGGAGAATCCTTCATGGCCCCTGATGCCACGCCCAAACTTGAGTGCTGCTTGGGCACAAATTCACACTGTGATCCTCAGCATGAGCCCCATGTCAAAGAAAGGCCTGTCAGGGCCTGGACCAAGAGCCCACATATGGGGCTTGCCAAGCCCCTATGCACCCAATCCTCACCACGGTTTGAATTTTCCAGTCGCCCCGCCCGTACCTGGAGCTCTGCTCTGGAATCCCTTTCTTGGAGAGACCCATGAGCCAGACAACACGACTCCACCCTTCCCAGAAAATGACCCCAAACTCTTGGGAGCTGGGACAAATCCCCAGAGAGGGATACTCGTCCACAGTACCTGAGGCCACCGCTCCAATCCACGGCTATCCCGGACACAACATCCAGAGACAAAAGCCTGAAGGAACGCCTCCCACTCGCCCTTGTTTCAGAGGCCCAGGAGCTCCCTCTCGGGCTGTACATCCGGCCTGCCATACCCTAGGCGCCACTCCTAAGCTGAGTTTGTGTATTCAGACTTCTGTGCCCACAGCCTGGACCCACACACCTCCAGGCTAGGGCCTCTAGGGCCACAGCGAAAGATTGTGCCTGCCCTCTCCAAGGAAAGTGTGCCCAATCCATTGACCACAACACTACAGGTTAGGGAAAAGCTCCAAGGCCCCTGAGGCCATCAATAGTGTAGGCCCCCCTGGACTAAGAGGGGCTCTCTGACACCAGCGGAGCAACTATCTCCACTTAGACTCTCAGACAGTGTCCCCAGAGACAGAAGGTTGAAATGGACAGGCCCCCAGGCCCTAATCTGAACCTTAGCTTTGGTTTCCATGTTTCCGTTCTCAGAGGACTGTTTTCGTAGACCAGCACATGGGGCTTTTCTGAGGCACCAAACCAAACATCTCTCATCTCCACATGGGCAGCTTTCTTACTGGGATGTATCAAACACTTCAGGTAGGAGAGTTCCGCAGGGCCACTGAACAACCAGCACAGTCCAAGGTCTCCATGGACCCAAACGCACATTATGACGCATCCTCAGGAGAGGCCATTTCAACTCAGCCCCCTGGGTCGCGTGTTCCAGAGGCAGCAGATCAAACATATCTTGTCGCTAATAGCCAATGGGAATGCGAGGCATGCTGTACAGGGATCCATCCTTCGAACCCTGCTCTCCAGTCCTTCCATATGGTATGTCCTGGAGCCATGCAACAGGACTCGAATGTCCCGCAGAAGGAAACCTTGTGGTTTGGGGCAACCTCCAAACTCAGCGTGCGAAAACTTCCTTGGCCTCATGAGGCCCCCACTTCATGAAGGTGCCATCATGGACACATACTCCAGCCTCAGCCAACGTCTGATCCTCAGCCTGACTTCAGATGCAGGAGATTTTGATTCAGCCTCTGCAGAGTGGGCCTGCTCTGCCCTTGGTTCCAATCCTCACACTAGCTTGTGTTTTCAGACTTCCGTCCTCACACTCCTGGCCCACAAACCCTCCCTACTGGGAATTCTGGGGCCACAATGAAGCACTGTGCCTGCCTCCCAAGAGAAAAACATTGTCTATGGCGCTGCCCAGAAACCCCAAATGAGGATCAAACTGCTTGGCCCTCGGCAACACCCCAATTGCATAGGCTACCTTAAACAGTGATGCTCTGTCGCAAATAGCCTGAGCCCAGACCTTCCAACAGACACCGACACAGCTGGCTGCACACCCAGCACATTGGACCCGCCACTGCCTTAGGCCACCATCCATTCCCAACCTGGGTTTTCAGTCATCGGAACCTAGACCTTATCTCCAATCCCTGCACAGGGGGGAACCTGATGCACAAGTCAGAACCCCTCCTTCCCCCTGGCAAGAAACCTTGCTGCTGGCAGTGAGTCAAACCTTCAGTGTAGGAGAAAACGGCATGGCCCATGAGGCCACGCCCAAGCGTGAGGGCCGCCTTGGGCACAAACACACATTGTGACCCTCAGCGTGAGTACCTTATTCAAGTAACGCCTCTCAGTGACTGGACCAAGAGCCCGCATATGTGGCTTGCCATGCCCATAGGCACCCAGGACTAACTAGATGGTGTGTATTCCAGTTGAGGGAACCCACTGCTGTGCTCTAGAGTCCCTCTCCTGGGGGGTCCCCTGTGGCAGAAAACAGTACTCTTCATTCCCACAGAATGAACACAAACACTTGGGAGCTTGGACAATCCCCTGAGAGGAAGGCTCTTCCTCGGCCTCTGAGACAACCCCTACCCTGACCGGACACTGTAAACGCAACACCCAGAGACAAAATCCTGAGTGACTGCCTCCCACTTGCCCTACTTTGATTTCCAGAGGATCTCCCCTCACGGACTAGAGATCAGGCCTGCCATTACATTGGCCCCTAGCTGAGCCAAGTTTGCTTTTTCAGACATCTGTCCCCACAGCCCTGGCAAACAGAGCCTCTAGGCTGGGTCCTCTGGAGCCATACCACAGGGCCGTGCCTGCTCTCTCCTGGGAAACTGTGTCCATTCCTTTGGCCACACACCTCCAGAATATGAGCAACCTCAAGGCCTCCGAGGACATCCCACTACTGGGAGCCTCACTGGACTCACAGGGGCATTCGGACACAAGCTGAGCAGCTACATCCATGAATGCATGCACACAGATGACAACAGAGATAGAAGGTTGAGCCGGACAGGCCTTTAGGCCGTAGTCTCAACTCTTACTTTGGTTTCCAGGTGTCACTCCTCAGAGGCTTTGGTTCGAAGAACAGGGTATGGGGCTTTCCTGAGGCACGGAACAGAACTCCTCTCGTCTCCACATGGGAAGTTTCCTTGTTGGAGCCGTGTCAAACACCTCATGTTGGAGAATCCTGCAGAGTCCCTGAGCCACCTCCACATTCCAAGGTCTCCCAGGCCACCAAGCCACAGTAGGACTCATCTTCAGGAGAGTCCATTTCAACTCTCCCCTCTGGGAAGCTCACCCAGGAGCCCGCAGATTGAGCCTGCCTTGTCCTGACTAAAGAGTGGGAATATGAGGTGGCGTTCCCAGGCATCCATGCTTAGACACCTGCTATCGAGTCTTTCCATATGGGGCCTCTTGGAACCATCCAATAGGACTCGACTGTCGTGCAGAAGGTAACCTTCAGTTTTGCAGCAGTTCACAAATCCCATCATAGGCAAAACTTTCTGGCCTCATGAAGCCCCCACACCCTTCAGGAAGAGGCCATGCTGCACAAGAACTCTAGCCTGAGGCACGTCTCATAGTTGACATGACCTCAGTGCAGGAGATCCCGATTCAGCCTCTGCAGAGTGGGCATGCCGTGACCTCGGTCCCAACCCTCACGCTAGCTTGTGTTTTCAGACTTCCTTCCTCACACTCCTGGCAAACAAGCCCTCCGGACTAGGAACTCCAGAACCAAAACCCAGCCCAGTGTCTGCCCAACGGAAGAAAAACGTTTCCCTGTGGGGCTCTCCAGAAAACCCAGATGAGGATCAACCTGCTCGGGCCTCAACGGTACCCGAACTGGATAGGCTGCTCTGGGCACTCATGCTCTGCCTGACACAGCCTGAAGCCAGACGTCCAGACAGACAAGGAGACAGCTGGCCGCACACCCAGCACTTCGGACACGCCATGGTCTTATGCCGTCACCTCATCCTAACCTTGGTTTTCAGATATCTGAACCTAGACATTATATCAATTCTCCACACAGCTGGGTATAGCAAGCACAATACAGAACTCCTCCTTCCCCATGGCTGTCAAGCTTGCTCTTGGCATGGAGTCACACCTTCAGGGTGGGAGAATCCTTCATGGCCCCTGATGCCACGCCCAAACTTGAGTGCTGCTTGGGCACAAATTCACACTGTGATCCTCAGCATGAGCCCCATGTCAAAGAAAGGCCTGTCAGGGCCTGGACCAAGAGCCCACATATGGGGCTTGCCAAGCCCCTATGCACCCAATCCTCACCACGGTTTGAATTTTCCAGTCGCCCCGCCCGTACCTGGAGCTCTGCTCTGGAATCCCTTTCTTGGAGAGACCCATGAGCCAGACAACACGACTCCACCCTTCCCACAAAATGACCCCAAACTCTTGGGAGCTGGGACAAATCCCCAGAGAGGGATACTCGTCCACAGTACCTGAGGCCACCGCTCCAATCCACGGCTATCCCGGACACAACATCCAGAGACAAAAGCCTGAAGGAACGCCTCCCACTCGCCCTTGTTTCAGAGGCCCAGGAGCTCCCTCTCGGGCTGTACATCCGGCCTGCCATACCCTAGGCGCCACTCCTAAGCTGAGTTTGTGTATTCAGACTTCTGTGCCCACAGCCTGGACCCACCCACCTCCAGGCTAGGGCCTCTAGGGCCACCGCGAAAGATTGTGCCTGCCCTCTCCAAGGAAAGTGTGCCCAATCCATTGACCACAACACTACAGGTTAGGGAAAAGCTCCAAGGCCCCTGAGGCCATCAATAGTGTAGGCCCCCCTGGACTAAGAGGGGCTCTCTGACACCAGCGGAGCAACTATCTCCCCTTAGACTCTCAGACAGTGTCCCCAGAGACAGAAGGTTGAAATGGACAGGCCCCCAGGCCCTAATCTGAACCTTAGCTTTGGTTTCCATGTTTCCGTTCTCAGAGGACTGTTTTCGTAGACCAGCACATGGGGCTTTTCTGAGGCACCAAACCAAACATCTCTCATCTCCACATGGGCAGCTTTCTTACTGGGATGTATCAAACACTTCAGGTAGGAGAGTTCCGCAGGGCCACTGAACAACCAGCACATTCCAAGGTCTCCATGGACCCAAACGCACATTATGACGCATCCTCAGGAGAGGCCATTTCAACTCAGCCCCCTGGGTCGCGTGTTCCAGAGGCAGCAGATCAAACATATCTTGTCGCTAATAGCCAATGGGAATGCGAGGCATGCTGTACAGGGATCCATCCTTCGAACCCTGCTCTCCAGTCCTTCCATATGGTATGTCCTGGAGCCATGCAACAGGACTCGAATGTCCCGCAGAAGGAAACCTTGTGGTTTGGGGCAACCTCCAAACTCAGCTTGGGAAAACTTCCTTGGCCTCATGAGGCCCCCACTTCATGAAGGTGCCATCATGGACACATACTCCAGCCTCAGCCAACGTCTGATCCTCAGCCTGACTTCAGATGCAGGAGATTTTGATTCAGCCTCTGCAGAGTGGGCCTGATCTGCCCTTGGTTCCAATCCTCACACTAGCTTGTGTTTTCAGACTTCCGTCCTCACACTCCTGGCCCACAAACCCTCCCTACTGGGAATTCTGGGGCCACAATGAAGCACTGTGCCTGCCTCCCAAGAGAAAAACATTGTCTATGGCGCTGCCCAGAAACCCCAAATGAGGATCAAACTGCTTGGCCCTCGGCAACACCCCAATTGCCTAGGCTACCTTAAACAGTGATGCTCTGTCGCAAATAGCCTGAGCCCAGACCTTCCAACAGACACCGACACAGCTGGCTGCACACCCAGCACATTGGACCCGCCACTGCCTTAGGCCACCATCCATTCCCAACCTGGGTTTTCAGTCATCGGAACCTAGACCTTATCTCCAATCCCTGCACAGGGGGGAACCTGATGCACAAGTCAGAACCCCTCCTTCCCCCTGGCAAGAAACCTTGCTGCTGGCAGTGAGTCAAACCTTCAGTGTAGGAGAAAACGGCATGGCCCATGAGGCCACGCCCAAGCGTGAGGGCCGCCTTGGGCACAAACACACATTGTGACCCTCAGCGTGAGTACCTTATTCAAGTAACGCCTCTCAGTGACTGGACCAAGAGCCCGCATATGTGGCTTGCCATGCCCATAGGCACCCAGGACTAACTAGATGGTGTGTATTCCAGTTGAGGGAACCCACTGCTGTGCTCTAGAGTCCCTCTCCTGGGGGGTCCCCTGTGGCAGAAAACAGTACTCTTCATTCCCACAGAATGAACACAAACACTTGGGAGCTTGGACAATCCCCTGAGAGGAAGGCTCTTCCTCGGCCTCTGAGACAACCCCTACCCTGACCGGACACTGTAAACGCAACACCCAGAGACAAAATCCTGAGTGACTGCCTCCCACTTGCCCTACTTTGATTTCCAGAGGATCTCCCCTCACGGACTAGAGATCAGGCCTGCCATTACATTGGCCCCTAGCTGAGCCAAGTTTGCTTTTTCAGACATCTGTCCCCACAGCCCTGGCAAACAGAGCCTCTAGGCTGGGTCCTCTGGAGCCATACCACAGGGCCGTGCCTGCTCTCTCCTGGGAAACTGTGTCCATTCCTTTGGCCACACACCTCCAGAATATGAGCAACCTCAAGGCCTCCGAGGACATCCCACTACTGGGAGCCTCACTGGACTCACAGGGGCATTCGGACACAAGCTGAGCAGCTACATCCATGAATGCATGCACACAGATGACAACAGAGATAGAAGGTTGAGCCGGACAGGCCTTTAGGCCGTAGTCTCAACTCTTACTTTGGTTTCCAGGTGTCACTCCTCAGAGGCTTTGGTTCGAAGAACAGGGTATGGGGCTTTCCTGAGGCACGGAACAGAACTCCTCTCGTCTCCACATGGGAAGTTTCCTTGTTGGAGCCGTGTCAAACACCTCATGTTGGAGAATCCTGCAGAGTCCCTGAGCCACCTCCACATTCCAAGGTCTCCCAGGCCACCAAGCCACAGTAGGACTCATCTTCAGGAGAGTCCATTTCAACTCTCCCCTCTGGGTAGCTCACCCAGGAGCCCGCAGATTGAGCCTGCCTTGTCCTGACTAAAGAGTGGGAATATGAGGTGGCGTTCCCAGGCATCCATGCTTAGAAACCTGCTCTCGAGTTTTTCCATATGGGGCCTCTTGGAATCATCCAATAGGACTCGACTGTCGTGCAGAAGGTAACCTTCAGTTTTGGAGCAGTTCACAAATCCCATCGTAGGCAAAACTTTCTGGCCTCATGAAGCCCCCACACCCTTCAGGAATAGGCCGTGCTGGACAAGAACTCTAGCCTGAGGCACGTCTCATAGTTGACATGACCTCAGTGCAGGAGATCCCGATTCAGCCTCTGCAGAGTGGGCATGCCGTGGCCTCGGTCCCAAACCTCATGCTAGCTTGTGGTTTCAGACTTCCTTCCTCACACTCCGGGCAAACAAGCCCTCCGGACTAGGAACTCCGGAACCAAAACCCAGTCCAGTGTCTGCCCAACGGAAGAAAAACGTTTCCCTGTGGGGCTCTCCAGAAAACCCAGATGAGGATCAACCTGCTCGGGCCTCGACGGTACCCGAACTGGATAGGCTGCTCTGGGCACTCATGCTCTGCCTGACACAGCCTGAAGCCAGACGTCCAGACAGACAAGGAGACAGCTGGCCGCACACCCAGCACTTCGGACACGCCATGGTCTTATGCCGTCACCTCATCCTAACCTTGGTTTTCAGATATCTGAACCTAGACATTATATCAATTCTCCACACAGCTGGGTATAGCAAGCACAAAACAGAACTCCTCCTTCCCCATGGCTGTCAAGCTTGCTCTTGGCATGGAGTCACACCTTCAGGGTGGGAGAATCCTTCATGGCCCCTGATGCCACGCCCAAACTTGAGTGCTGCTTGGGCACAAATTCACACTGTGATCCTCAGCATGAGCCCCATGTCAAAGAAAGGCCTGTCAGGGCCTGGACCAAGAGCCCACATATGGGGCTTGCCAAGCCACTATGCACCCAATCCTCACCACGGTTTGAATTTTCCAGTCGCCCCGCCCGTACCTGGAGCTCTGCTCTGGAATCCCTTTCTTGGAGAGACCCATGAGCCAGACAACACGACTCCACCCTTCCCACAAAATGACCCCAAACTCTTGGGTGCTGGGACAAATCCCCAGAGAGGGATACTCGTCCACAGTACCTGAGGCCACCGCTCCAATCCACGGCTATCCCGGACACAACATCCAGAGACAAAAGCCTGAAGGAACGCCTCCCACTCGCCCTTGTTTCAGAGGCCCAGGAGCCCCCTCTCGGGCTGTACATCCGGCCTGCCATACCCTAGGCGCCACTCCTAAGCTGAGTTTGTGTATTCAGACTTCTGTGCCCACAGCCTGGACCCACACACCTCCAGGCTAGGGCCTCTAGGGCCACAGCGAAAGATTGTGCCTGCCCTCTCCAAGGAAAGTGTGCCCAATCCATTGACCACAACACTACAGGTTAGGGAAAAGCTCCAAGGCCCCTGAGGCCATCAATAGTGTAGGCCCCCCTGGACTAAGAGGGGCTCTCTGACACCAGCGGAGCAACTATCTCCACTTAGACTCTCAGACAGTGTCCCCAGAGACAGAAGGTTGAAATGGACAGGCCCCCAGGCCCTAATCTGAACCTTAGCTTTGGTTTCCATGTTTCCGTTCTCAGAGGACTGTTTTCGTAGACCAGCACATGGGGCTTTTCTGAGGCACCAAACCAAACATCTCTCATCTCCACATGGGCAGCTTTCTTACTGGGATGTATCAAACACTTCAGGTAGGAGAGTTCCGCAGGGCCACTGAACAACCAGCACATTCCAAGGTCTCCATGGACCCAAACGCACATTATGACGCATCCTCAGGAGAGGCCATTTCAACTCAGCCCCCTGGGTCGCGTGTTCCAGAGGCAGCAGATCAAACATATCTTGTCGCTAATAGCCAATGGGAATGCGAGGCATGCTGTACAGGGATCCATCCTTCGAACCCTGCTCTCCAGTCCTTCCATATGGTATGTCCTGGAGCCATGCAACAGGACTCGATGTCCCGCAGAAGGAAACCTTGTGGTTTGGGGCAACCTCCAAACTCAGCGTGGGAAAACTTCCTTGGCCTCATGAGGCCCCCACTTCATGAAGGTGCCATCATGGACACATACTCCAGCCTCAGCCAACGTCTGATCCTCAGCCTGACTTCAGATGCAGGAGATTTTGATTCAGCCTCTGCAGAGTGGGCCTGCTCTGCCCTTGGTTCCAATCCTCACACTAGCTTGTGTTTTCAGACTTCCGTCCTCACACTCCTGGCCCACAAACCCTCCCTACTGGGAATTCTGGGGCCACAATGAAGCACTGTGCCTGCCTCCCAAGAGAAAAACATTGTCTATGGCGCTGCCCAGAAACCCCAAATGAGGATCAAACTGCTTGGCCCTCGGCAACACCCCAATTGCCTAGGCTACCTTAAACAGTGATGCTCTGTCGCAAATAGCCTGAGCCCAGACCTTCCAACAGACACCGACACAGCTGGCTGCACACCCAGCACATTGGACCCGCCACTGCCTTAGGCCACCATCCATTCCCAACCTGGGTTTTCAGTCATCGGAACCTAGACCTTATCTCCAATCCCTGCACAGGGGGGAACCTGATGCACAAGTCAGAACCCCTCCTTCCCCCTGGCAAGAAACCTTGCTGCTGGCAGTGAGTCAAACCTTCAGTGTAGGAGAAAACGGCATGGCCCATGAGGCCACGCCCAAGCGTGAGGGCCGCCTTGGGCACAAACACACATT
The DNA here is from genome assembly GCF_964662115.1 of Mustela nivalis. NCBI lineage: Eukaryota > Metazoa > Chordata > Mammalia > Carnivora > Mustelidae > Mustela > Mustela nivalis. The sequence continues at coordinate 2,417 of NW_028134971.1, read as the reverse complement.
GTGACCCTCAGCGTGAGTACCTTATTCAAGTAACGCCTCTCAGTGACTGGACCAAGAGCCCGCATATGTGGCTTGCCATGCCCATAGGCACCCAGGACTAACTAGATGGTGTGTATTCCAGTTGAGGGAACCCACTGCTGTGCTCTAGAGTCCCTCTCCTGGGGGGTCCCCTGTGGCAGAAAACAGTACTCTTCATTCCCACAGAATGAACACAAACACTTGGGAGCTTGGACAATCCCCTGAGAGGAAGGCTCTTCCTCGGCCTCTGAGACAACCCCTACCCTGACCGGACACTGTAAACGCAACACCCAGAGACAAAATCCTGAGTGACTGCCTCCCACTTGCCCTACTTTGATTTCCAGAGGATCTCCCCTCACGGACTAGAGATCAGGCCTGCCATTACATTGGCCCCTAGCTGAGCCAAGTTTGCTTTTTCAGACATCTGTCCCCACAGCCCTGGCAAACAGAGCCTCTAGGCTGGGTCCTCTGGAGCCATACCACAGGGCCGTGCCTGCTCTCTCCTGGGAAACTGTGTCCATTCCTTTGGCCACACACCTCCAGAATATGAGCAACCTCAAGGCCTCCGAGGACATCCCACTACTGGGAGCCTCACTGGACTCACAGGGGCATTCGGACACAAGCTGAGCAGCTACATCCATGAATGCATGCACACAGATGACAACAGAGATAGAAGGTTGAGCCGGACAGGCCTTTAGGCCGTAGTCTCAACTCTTACTTTGGTTTCCAGGTGTCACTCCTCAGAGGCTTTGGTTCGAAGAACAGGGTATGGGGCTTTCCTGAGGCACGGAACAGAACTCCTCTCGTCTCCACATGGGAAGTTTCCTTGTTGGAGCCGTGTCAAACACCTCATGTTGGAGAATCCTGCAGAGTCCCTGAGCCACCTCCACATTCCAAGGTCTCCCAGGCCACCAAGCCACAGTAGGACTCATCTTCAGGAGAGTCCATTTCAACTCTCCCCTCTGGGTAGCTCACCCAGGAGCCCGCAGATTGAGCCTGCCTTGTCCTGACTAAAGAGTGGGAATATGAGGTGGCGTTCCCAGGCATCCATGCTTAGAAACCTGCTCTCGAGTTTTTCCATATGGGGCCTCTTGGAATCATCCAATAGGACTCGACTGTCGTGCAGAAGGTAACCTTCAGTTTTGGAGCAGTTCACAAATCCCATCGTAGGCAAAACTTTCTGGCCTCATGAAGCCCCCACACCCTTCAGGAATAGGCCGTGCTGGACAAGAACTCTAGCCTGAGGCACGTCTCATAGTTGACATGACCTCAGTGCAGGAGATCCCGATTCAGCCTCTGCAGAGTGGGCATGCCGTGGCCTCGGTCCCAAACCTCATGCTAGCTTGTGGTTTCAGACTTCCTTCCTCACACTCCGGGCAAACAAGCCCTCCGGACTAGGAACTCCGGAACCAAAACCCAGTCCAGTGTCTGCCCAACGGAAGAAAAACGTTTCCCTGTGGGGCTCTCCAGAAAACCCAGATGAGGATCAACCTGCTCGGGCCTCGACGGTACCCGAACTGGATAGGCTGCTCTGGGCACTCATGCTCTGCCTGACACAGCCTGAAGCCAGACGTCCAGACAGACAAGGAGACAGCTGGCCGCACACCCAGCACTTCGGACACGCCATGGTCTTATGCCGTCACCTCATCCTAACCTTGGTTTTCAGATATCTGAACCTAGACATTATATCAATTCTCCACACAGCTGGGTATAGCAAGCACAATACAGAACTCCTCCTTCCCCATGGCTGTCAAGCTTGCTCTTGGCATGGAGTCACACCTTCAGGGTGGGAGAATCCTTCATGGCCCCTGATGCCACGCCCAAACTTGAGTGCTGCTTGGGCACAAATTCACACTGTGATCCTCAGCATGAGCCCCATGTCAAAGAAAGGCCTGTCAGGGCCTGGACCAAGAGCCCACATATGGGGCTTGCCAAGCCACTATGCACCCAATCCTCACCACGGTTTGAATTTTCCAGTCGCCCCGCCCGTACCTGGAGCTCTGCTCTGGAATCCCTTTCTTGGAGAGACCCATGAGCCAGACAACACGACTCCACCCTTCCCACAAAATGACCCCAAACTCTTGGGTGCTGGGACAAATCCCCAGAGAGGGATACTCGTCCACAGTACCTGAGGCCACCGCTCCAATCCACGGCTATCCCGGACACAACATCCAGAGACAAAAGCCTGAAGGAACGCCTCCCAATCGCCCTTGTTTCAGAGGCCCAGGAGCCCCCTCTCGGGCTGTACATCCGGCCTGCCATACCCTAGGCGCCACTCCTAAGCTGAGTTTGTGTATTCAGACTTCTGTGCCCACAGCCTGGACCCACACACCTCCAGGCTAGGGCCTCTAGGGCCACAGCGAAAGATTGTGCCTGCCCTCTCCAAGGAAAGTGTGCCC